>NW_021824062.1:5000-12500 GCF_006345805.1 Octopus sinensis | reverse complement strand
TGTACATATATGTATATATATTCATATGACAGGCTTCCACCCGGTTCTATCCACTGAATTCACTCAGAAGGCCTTGGTAAACTGCATGCTTGCTTAGCAGACAATCACATCTGTGCCTCATCAGTAGATGGAAAAGAAATATAATAATTGGACGGAAGGAAGGGGAGAAAATCTTGAACTGACAAAGGAGGTGTGCTGCTTATGAGCAAGGCAGAAGTATTTGAAGTTCGTACTGACATTTCGTACTGTATGTAGGAACATCGTGAAGTAAGAATGGAAACTGAAGACGAAAATCGCTATAAACTTAACAGACACATTATAATTCTTCCACGCAAGAAACTATAAACAAAATTTATGAGCTTACATGTGAGAAAGAAGGAAAGAACTGGCGATGAACGAGACGTTTCCGCAAGAAGATCTGATTTAGAACCGAAGATGCTGCTGTGTTTTTTACTTGGTTAATCTTATATAAGAGATGTTGTATGATTTTTTTTCAATTGCATACACTACAACTACAAGATACAAGATTACATTTCTTTGCTGTTTTCACCAAAAAGCATATTTAAGAGAAAGCAGGCTCTCATCGGTTTTGGTCACCATAAAATCAATGTAATAATTCACTTTCACTTTGCCATATAGTATCTCGAGTATAGAGAAGAACATAAAAGCAGTTCTTTTATGGAAGTTCTACAGAACTGGAAGCATATATGCCAAACGGTTAATGAACATGGAAACGGATGGTACCACGGTAATTGTTCAGAAGCCCCCATTCTTAGCTCCAATCATAAAAACTGATCTAAATTACCGGATCCATTCTTGTTGCTTATTTTTTGGTTATATATATATATACATATATATATATTATATATATATATATCGTTAGCCAGCCACTACCCACATTTTTTTCTCTCCTTGTTTCTCACCTTGTTTTTTCTGTGTCCATTTCTGTAGAAGAGCGTAGGCTCGAAATGTAAAATACTTTTTCTATTCCTGAGCGTTATACTAATACATCTGTTCGTTTTGTACACCACCTGACTTCTTCTTTTGTTCTTTTTTGTAAACTCTCTCTATATATATACATCATATCAAGTTACATGAAGGAAAAAAATAGTAAGTTGAAAGTTAAAAAGAATAGTTATTTATTATTAAGAAACTGGTAATCATTACTTCTTACAGCCGTTTCCATTAGTACTAAATAATTAAATTACAAATTTGTGTATTAAATTTGCATTTTCATGCTATGAGCATAATTTCATCAGAGAAAGAGATATACATTACGATGTTACATGGCGGCCTATCGGATAATAACACCAGATAAAATATTATGATTTATTATTTTAAATTATTACGTGTGTAGATAATGTTTATTTTCGTTATGTCATAGATATCGTACATGTATGTGTGAGTATATATATATATATATATATATATATATATATAATATATATATATATATACATTTGTGTGTATGTATAGTCGTATGTTAATGTATGTACGTATATTTATATATATAAATATGTGTGTTTACACATATATTTATGTATATGTATGTAGGTGTGTACTTATTTACATCTATGCACACACATATATCTATGTATGGGCGTATGTCTGTATATGTATCCATGCATGTATATATATATACGCGCATGGATGTGTACACATGCATATATATGTGTGTATATGCCTACATATGTGTATGTTTGTGTATGCATAGAAATGCGTATATATCTATGCGTGTGTAATGTATATATATATATATATATATGTATTATATATATATTATATATATATATGTATATATATATATATTTGTGTGTGTGTATTACGTTATATATTGTGTATATATAATATACAAATATGTATGAATGTATGTATGTATATTACACTTATGTGTATGTACACATATATGCATACGAGTGTAATTATATTGTTATGTAAGCATAAACATCTGATGGTTACTGTTGGCTCTATGATAAAAATCCACTCACACCCACATTTTCATAAATCCGTTAAGACTAGATGTATTTCTTTCTGGAGACGCTATTTCGCACTGGTGGACTAAAATGGATCTATGCTTATTTTATTTATAGTTGTGATGGGTATGAAAAATATATTCAAATATATATATATATGTTTATATAAATACTCTTTATCTCTCTCTCTCTCCATATATATATATATATAAAAACTCTTTATCTATATATTATAAGTGAATATTTTTATTCTTATTACTCGCTATACATTTATCCTATTCATTTTATTAGTCTCCATTTATTTCTGTTTTACTTCATTTAATTTTTTATCTTTCTTTATTTTACTTTAGCCATCATTATATTCTAATCAATCCGTTAACTTTTCACTCGCGCATAATACTATTAAAATAATAAATCATCATATTTAGTCTGCTGGTATGACCTGACAAGTCGCCATGTAACATAGAAAAGTATATCTGTTTCTCTGATGAAATTATGCTCATAACATGTAAAAGCAAATTTAATGCACAAATTTGTAATTTAATTTGTAATTTAATTTGTAATTTAATTATTGAATACTAATGGAAACGGCTGTAAGAAGTAATGATTACGAATTTGTTAATAATAAATAATTATCAACTTTCAACTCTCCGTTTTCTTTTCTTCATTTAACTGAATGTGAACTATATGCGTAATATATACCTATTGTTTTAAAGGACTTTCATTCTCCAATAATGCTAGGTATGGAACCAGTATTGTTTGCATATCTGTGATCGGGAGCGTGTATACATATATGTAAAGAATGAGGGGTTTAGTTCATTTGTGATCTAAACGAATATGTACACTGTGTAAGTGCTATAGTTTGGTCGTCCGTTAGGTTCCAAGTTCAAAGCTGAGGCTGTATCGAGGTATCCGTATTAGGGTTCTGTTATAGCAGGTATATATTATATTAGGGGAAAAAGCAGAACCAAGGCAGAACGACTACCTCAAGTCAATAATTTAATTAGGGAAAGGCGAATTTGAAGTTCCTCTCTCTTTCTCTCTCTTCTCTCTCTCTCTCTCTCTATTTACATAATATTGAGGTCTCTTTCTTTCTTTTGTTATCTTACCGTTTTTACCAATATATATACACACAATCAAACTGACATATATGTGTATGTATATACATATATACATATATATATGTATATATACATATATATGTGTATATATATATGTGTATGTTGGTATATATTTATATCTATCTATCTATCTATCTATTTCTCTCTCTCTCTCTCTCTCTCTCTATATATATATATATATATAATATATATACACGAATGAAAATTCCAAGTAATTGTTGGCATTGAAATACCAACATCAGACTGCGACACTGCGTGACCTTTCTCGACTAGCCTCAGGCTAACGTTCAGTACTAAACATTCACTCTCTTCAATCAAACTCTCATTCAGACTCAATAGCCGAGGACCATAGAAATACTTGAAACTCAGAGTATCTAGGATTTGAAGCAAACTTTTTTGATCCACATGCATCAAGGATTTGAATCAAATTGTTTTGATCCACACGCACACACACATACACACACATACATATATAATATATATGCATTCATATATACGTTTTATATGTGTATGTATATGCATATGTATGTATGTGTATATATATATAAACCTATATATATATGATGTATATGTATCTGTGTCTTTGTCTGTTTGTCTTCCCACCGCTTAGCAACCAATGTTGGTTCGTTTACGTCCCCGAATCTTAGCAGTTCGGCAAAAGCAGTCTCTATAATAGTAGGTACCTGGCTCAACCACTTGGATAGGAATGTTTGACTAACTTTACAAGCTGGTGCTACAGCATTGCCGCATTTCCAATGACTAAAACGAGTAAAAGCGAAGAGAGCAAAAGAAGACAATTGCCGAAGCCGTGGAACGTCTCGGCAAACGATGACTCTACAACAGAGTATAACTTGTATAACTTCCTGTAACGTAGAGAGGCAAATAATGCACGAATAAGGATAAGGACAAATCTAGAGTCAGTTAGCATACGTGTCTACAATTAATGACTTAATTTGAGCAGTATTATTATGGAAACGATCTCAAGTAAATTCAGAAATGTTACTTAATTATGAATAAATAGGGCTGTAGCTAAGAATATTCGGGAAACAAATATGTTTTCGATACGTATAGACACAACACTAGTTATATAAATTCAGTGAAAAACTAAGGTTCTGTTGTCAATCGGTGTGTGAACAACCGACAAATCCTGAAAACGTTGTAAGCACCAGTGAATTTTATTGACTCTGTACGAAACTGTTTCCACGAACTTTTGTAAAATGTGCTCATGCATGAATAAATTAGATGTAAATAAATGTATTGTTCATACCATTTAGGAATTAACTAATTTGCAATGAGTCTCCATTAGATTCTCAACCAAGCAGAAGAGTAATTCAAGCAGACAAATTCATGATGACATCGTCGTCGTCGTAATCGGCTCCTCGTTTCCAAGTATTGCTAATAAGACTGATTTTTTTGCGTTGAGCAATTATCCACAGAAGTCACATTTAAAGGTCCGTTGAGGCTCTGGCTGGAGTTTGTAAGTCTTCCATCGTTTATCTTCACTTCTTCGACAATATTTTTCAAAATATTCTACGTCAGTCTTGCTAGTGTAATGCCACGTTGTTTTGTCTTCTGAGCGTTGTTCCCAGAATTTAGGTTCCATGTTGGTGTGTTTTATCGTCTGCTTCAGTTGGTCTTTGTGGCGTCGCATGGGACACTCGCGTCTCGCGCGATCTCTTTCCGGTAGTGAGTGCGCCGTAGATGATTTTCCGATATTGTCTGCTAATATATTCATACATTCAATCTTGTCCTGAATAATTCAGCAAGATCTTCTGCATTTGTTACTTCAATTTTTATTTGAGAATAGAATCGTAGTCTTTTATTAAGGGGTCGTATAACAAAATGAATCTATGTGAGATTAAGGAGGCAATATAAACAATCTGCACTTCTTACGAACAATTGTTCAAATAAGTTAGCAAACAAAATGCGTCGAACTTACACAAATATGTTTGGTTCTTTTGGAAGTCCACAAATTTCTCCGCCTACAGTTATAATTTCTCTTAGTAATATTGAAGATGTATAAGGCGGTAAGAAGGCAGTATCGTTAGCACACCGGACGAAATACTGAGCGGCATTTCGTCCGTCTTTACGTTTTGAGTTCAAATTCCGCCGAGATCGGAGTTGCCTTTCATCATTTCGAAGTCAATAACTTGATGCATGAGCAAATGCCACGTAGTATAAACAAGGTCTAACGAAATATGGAGGACTAAAGACAATATACAAATATTTTTGGCCTCGCAGTCTACTAAATGCTTAAACCAAATATCTATACACTTTTGAGGACAGAACTACTGAATGCTTATCCTTTCGAGCAACTGATGAAAATTTAATATTTCGAAGTGGTTTTCATTGTTCGTAATTTGAACAAAACTGAGCATAGAAAGCGGAGCTCATTAAATTGTACTGGCAACCGAAGGTGCCCTTTTCAGAAGGGAAAATGAACAAAAGCTACTTGACAATTAGAAGAATTCCAGAGTGGGTGTAAGATAGAATATTAGTATGATAGAATATTACTGAACTTGGTTTGTTAGTTTATAACATAGTTTGGAGAGATAAAGACTTTCTTTTTTCCTAGTGTGCTTGATAAAGAAATTGATATACTAAAAAGATCAGTTTGAAATCGCTCACAAGCTAATTCATCGTTCGTTTGGTAAATATTCGCGTGAGACTGAGACATACAAGTCCTCAGAAAATATTGCGTATAAATTGTGAAGAAGCAGCTTTTGAGACAAATCTTTGTGTCAAAATCGAAAAACAAAAACAAAGAGCAACAGAAAATTATACAATATGGTGGCCAGGGTATAGTTCTCTTTGTACCAACAATGTTACAAAGTGCGCATATTGCGTATAGTTTAAGTGTAGGAAATACAAACTTCTTGAACAAGCATTAAAAACATCGTACTTACGTGTTAAGGGTTTTTAACACTTTCTACCATTTATGTAGGCTGTAGAAAAAGGATTTCAAGTTTGATATTCATGAAGTATAGTTGGAAAAGTGCTTACAATTCTGGTCAGTTGAAGACATACTAAGTCCAGTGGCCAAATCCATTCTCTGTAGTATGAAGCACGATGCTATCATAGATGATGTGTCATTAAAAGTTTCGTTGCTTTAGGAAGAATTGCATTATCGGTTATTTCCTATTCCGGAATTCCAATAAATTCTGTTTTCCATTATTCTCTTATCGTAAGGACTGGCTTATTAAAGATACATGCATACGTACATAAATACGTACATACATACATATATACATTCATATATATAATATATATATATGCATATATGTATGTATATATTTATGTGTTTGTGTATATATATATATGTATATAATAATATCAAGGGAGCAAGAATGAAAGAACATCCTTGAAAACGCCGAGGCATTCATATATATATAATCTATATATATATATATATATACATATATACACATATATTTGTATATATGTACATGTATATAAATTGATATATACATACATATACATAAACATACCATATATATAATATATATATTAATGCGTATACATAACCATAAATATCTATCTATATATGTATATATATATATAATATATATATATATATATATATATATATATATATATATTATATATGGAATTATATATATATACATATGTAATTATATAGTCATATATTCATAAATACATATGCGTATACATATATGCATATGTGTATGATTACATACATATACACTCACACACACTTACATATATATATATATGTATATATGTGTGTGTGTGAGTGTATGTGTATATATATATATATATATATATATATTATATATATATATATTTCTACCCATCTGTGAATATACATATTAACAGTTCATATTTTCACCCTACTAACCTTTCAGATCTATTTTGCATTGAGACAAACGTTTGAGAGTACATGCCAGTGTGTATGTGTGTATGCAGTGGTAGTCGTGGACGTATTTGATTAACTATTGTCGTTGTACACCGAGTGCGCTCTTTTACAGAGGAACACTGACTTTATTATTCTCATCGCATTAATAACTTCTGTTTAAATATTCAATATTTTCCAAAGTTCACTTCTTAGACATAATTATGCAATATACTTGATATATATATATTACATATTTTCTCTTTTGGTAAAACAGCATTATTATTTGCGTTGTATCATTACATTTGATTGTAAGGCGGTGAGCTGTCAGAGGTGTGAGCTCGCCAGATAAATTGCTTAGCGGCATTTCATTTATCTTTACATTCTAGGGTCAAATTCCGCCTAGATCGACGTTGCTTTCATTCATTCGGGGTCGATGAAGTAGGTACCAGTTAAGTCGGATTGTTTTAGAACGCAGCTCATATATATATATATATTCTTTTACTTGTTTCAGTCATTTAACTGCGGCCAAGCTGGAGCACCGCCTTTAGTC
>NW_021824062.1:0-2500 GCF_006345805.1 Octopus sinensis | reverse complement strand
AATTAGCCTTCATTATAAAGTACACCCACACGTTTAAAGAGATGTCCTAAGGATGGTGCTTCAATATCTATCGAAGTCAGTTCTGACTGCTAATGATCGACATTAGAAGATATGTGTGTACGTGTTAGTTTCTGTCTCCACGAAAATCTTCAGTTGGTCAACTCTCTTGAGAGTTTCTTAAAACTATATACATGTATAAATATATTTACATCCATGGCAAAGACACACATATACATATATTTGTCTTTTTCACCCCTTCCTCTTCATCGCCATTATGTTTTCATGTAGCCATTGGTAACTTCAACGGCTTCGTCGTCGTCGTCCTCACAATTTTCGCTTACTTTCTCAGTATAACCATTCACCATCAACACTAACGTTATTCGTTCTAGTTTATTCATTTATACTTACAGCATACGCCAAAGAGGTATGCGTGTTTGTTGTATATGTATCATATATATGTATATATATATATAATATATATATATATATATATATAAAATATATTATTATTATATATATATATTATATATCTATATATATATATATAATATATGTATGTTATATTATATATATTATATATATTATATATAATATATATATATATATATATATATATATATATATATATATATATATACATATATCTCTTATTATAAAAGCAGATTTTATCTGCCTCCCTTTGTATCTTATAGAAATCTACAATATAGGATTTCTTCAATTACAATTTACCTAGCATTTTTAGAGTAGAATGCATCGGGTCATGCCAGGTCCAGTTTTAAAATTTAAACTCCAATTAAGCAAAATTTACAGAAAAACTCACATTCTGGTGTGTATGTCAAATGCTTTTCTCTAGTCTGGTTTACAGCACACGCAAACGCACACACACAGTGTGCTACGAATAAAGTGAAAGTAATTCAGTGTGTTGACAGGTAGACAATAGAATGCGGTGACGATGGCGATGTAATATTTGTTTCTGTCTATGACGCTGATAGATACATGAGTAAAATGTATGGGAAGCTAAGACATAAGAGTGAGTGAAAATGTTCTTGGAAGAGAGTAAATAGCGAGAGAGAGAGAGTGATTTGAGGAAGACTTTACATTAAATAACCGTAGTGGCTTGTGTTAGTAATAAAGTAAACATACATACATACATACATACATACATACATACCACACACACACATACAAACACACATACATACATACACACACATACATACATACATATACATACATACATGCATATACATACATACATACACACACATACACACACACACAGTATTGAAGCTTGAGAACAATCAGATACATTTGCAACACATCTGTTGAAAATATTATTGTTCACACACATACATATACATATATACATATAGACAGACAGACAGATAGATACACACACACACACACACACACATGATCCAGCATGGCCACAACCTCAAGGCTGAAACATATAAAAGAATAACAGAATATAAATGTGTGCATGTGTGTGAGAGAGAGAGTTTAACAGCTATATTTTTCAAAGCTATGTTGGAAGTAACAAAGGAGCATATTTGGCATATTTTGCTTTATGAGTTCAATAAAGATAACACAAGCAACGGAAAGTACAAGAAATATTAATGCAGTATATGGGGATTGGACAATAAGCGTAAGGCAGTGTCAATGGTGGTTCCAGAAATTCCGAGCCATAAACTACAGCCTAGAAGACGAGCCTCATCCTGAAAGATCTGTAGAACTCGACAAGGACATCCTGAAAACCCTGGAACAAAATATCATCGTAACTGTTGAGGAACTAGCAGAGAAGCTTGGATTTGGTCATTCAACCATTCATTGAGACCTGTGTGCTATCGAAAAAGTCAGCAAATTGGGTCAATGGGTTCCTCACGAACTTTCCGAGTATAATTGCATGCAGAGAGTGAATGTATGCTTTTCTTTGCTGTCACATCTCACCACTACTGCGCTATGTATATCTATATATATAAAACTGTAGTTGTGTGAGTGTTTGTCCCCTTCGATTTAGATTCCTAACTACTCCCACATTTTGCGGTGCAGTTTAACCAAATTCGGGTAGCTTATAGTCGTGATTCATATCAAGCCCGTCTGATTATTAGCGCGCGTCTACGATGAGTCTACGATTTAAAAATAATTTAACATCATTTTTTATTCCATTTTAATGCATAATTTTTCGCGTGTCGATGGCGGCGGAGTTGGCGTCACCGCTCACACTGCACCTGTGGGGAAGGGAGTGTAAGGAAATCAACGTCGTAAAGCGTTGTCAAGGAAACCAGCGTTCTTTTAGAACAACGAGTTCATGGCTTGAAGACACCAAAACAGAAATGGCTAAGAAAGCGTCTACATGAGTCTACGATTTAAAAAAAATTTACCATCGTTTTTTTCCATTTTAATGCATTTTTTCGCTATTATATAAGGGAGTAACTCTCTAAAAATGTCTACGATGAGTCAACGATTTAAAAAAAATTTACCATCATATTTTTTCCATTTT
>NW_021824061.1:15000-19885 GCF_006345805.1 Octopus sinensis | reverse complement strand
CTTTTCTTTAAAAAAAAAAACTATTGATTTCTAACATTGGTAGAAGGCTGCAACTTTCAGAGCCAGCGTACAGTCGATTAATCCTAAAAAGTACTTGGTTGGTGCCGTTTTAGTATTATAGAAGGTTAAAAGCAAAGTTGATCTCGTCTTAACTTATGATGTTCTGTTTTATCCACGACAGAACGTTAAAGTTTATATCGGCTCAACTTGTACTATTTTATTACCATAGAAAGTTGAAGGTAAATTTGATCTCAGCTTAGCTACTATTTGAGCCGCCACGGAAGGTTAAAGCCAAAGCAGAGCTCATCTTAACTGTTACTACTTTTTCAACCATGGAGTGTTAAAAGCCAAAGTTTATCTATCTTGACTTAAAGATCAACTTAACTGGTACTGTTTTATCAATTACAGAAAGTTAAAAAGTAAAATCGATTTCAACTTAATTGGCACTGTTTTATATATACATAATAATTAAATTATTGTATACAGTGCTCAGGTGCACCACAACTTGTCAAAAGTGCGTATAAAGAATATGCAGTAATGTACAAATGTCTGGAAAGTGAACAGTGTATGAGTCAGATATATGCTTGCGTGTGTATGGAGGGGAGAAAATCAGGTGAAGTGTTGGCGAATCTCAGGAAGCATGGAAGTTTTGAAGGATGCAGTGCTCCGACAACTAACAACAGATGCCGGCAGTTTGTTCCATGCTTCAGCAACTCTTAGCGTGAAAAAGTGCTTCCGAAAGTCATGGGAGCTGTGCTGTTTTCTGACTTTGTAAACATGTCCACGGGTGTTATACAGATGGAGTTAACTGCTATGGAAACTTAAAAAGGAATGTTGATCTTGATTTACCTGGAACTTTTTCTTTATATACCTTGGAAAGTTAAAAGGCAAATTTAATCCCGGTTTAACTTGGTTATTTTATCCATCGCGGAAGAATAAAAGGTATAACTGATCCCAGCTTGACTGGTACTATTTTATTCACCACAGAAGGAAAAATAGCGATGGTGATCTCGGATTTATTTTATCTGCTATGGAATGTGTAAAAGCAAATTTGAAAAAAACGTAATACCTCACCATATCGCAGGTCACCTATCGTGGTTTATTATTTAAGCTTACGTCAATTCCCCCGTGGTGCTGTTTTGCATTTATAATAAAATATATATATATGAATTATAAAAATGATTAAAAAGGATGAAAGGCAAAGACACCTCGGCGAAATTTGAACTCAGAACGTAAAGACAAACGAAATACCTATTTCTTTACTACCCACGAGGGGCTAAACACAGACGGGACAAGCAAGGACAGACAAACGGATTAAGTTGATTATATCGACCCCAGTGCGTAACTGGTACTCATTTAATCGACCCCGAAAGGATGAAAGGCAAAGTCAACCTTGGCGGAATTTAAACTCAGAACGTAACGGCAGACGAAATACGGCTACGCATTTCGCCTAGCGTGCTAACGTTTCTGCCAGCTCACCGCCTTCCAAAAATATAGTTCTTAAAATACAAAATAATTAAGGAAAAGAAGGAAGAGAAAAAAGGTCCAAACAGAAAGGAAGGAGAGAAAAAAAATTAACAGTTCAATAAAGAGTTTAAAAAAAAAAAGATAGATGAAGAGAGAGCAACAGTTCAAAACACAGCGAAGACCACTCGGTATTCCAGGCCAAATTTTTAACGCAATTGTTAAACAGTTCAAAAAATCATTCCACTTTTCGTTTTTTTTTTTTTTTTTTTCATGGGTACTCCTTGACAGGAAGAATATCGTTGGAATTTTTCTAAAAATTCCCACGGAGTAATCCCTGGACAAACTATTTTCAAACAAAATTTTGCAGCAGGATACGCCCACCAAAACAAAAAAGTTTTACAATTA
Organism: Octopus sinensis; assembly: GCF_006345805.1. Taxonomy (NCBI): domain Eukaryota; kingdom Metazoa; phylum Mollusca; class Cephalopoda; order Octopoda; family Octopodidae; genus Octopus; species Octopus sinensis. The sequence goes on along the minus strand of NW_021824061.1, from coordinate 18,013 downwards.
AATGAAAAAAATTTTCACTCAGCCTCAGTGAGGAATTCCTGTTTTAAAAAAATAATTGCTGTAAACAACAGATCCCCACTAGACAGAGAAAAAGTCTTACCTTAGAGCTGAGTTTCAAAAGTCTTCAATTTAAAACGGCTTCAAAAACATGCCTTACAGCTTCGGTGTCAAACACAACTCTAATGCGCAATGAGATAGCAAGCTACTTTATTTCAATGATTTTGCCATAAAGGCAACACACAGAATTTCTTTATTTGGCACCACGGCCACAATACAGAGGGGAACAATACAAGGACAGACACAACACCACAATGGGGATATAAAACATAAAACGAATGAGAATGAAGTGTTATATAAAAACGAATAAATGAAATGGTTGCATGGGCCCCATTCCCATGCAGTACCATTTGAACGTTTATACACACTATTTACAATCGTTCTATTTTTTCTTAATCATCTTTTTTTTCCTTGAAACACTTACTTTTTCCTTTTTTTTTTTCTTTCAACAAAACAAGCTCCTTAACCACTCAGTTACTCCTGCGCCTAAGAGGAAATATGCGCCCGCTGAGGAAAATGAACCTACAACATTCAGATCACTTATTAATCAAGATATAAAAGTCTGATGCTCAACCGACTGAGCTGTAACTATGGATCTTTTCGGTTTGAACGGCAGTTTTTTCTAGCGGTGTCATATGAAATTGTCACCCATAATTATGACGCTAGTATCGATCTATTGCATTTCAATCTGTTTTACGGTTAGGGTTAGTTAAGGTTAGGGTTAAGGGTGGGGAAAGGGTATCTTTTTTTCTTCACAAATGTAAATAAACCCAATCTGTTTCTTAAACGAGGGAATATTCATACGGCACAGAATATTTTTTTTACCTCAATAGATGTCAGTGATAGGTTGAAATTGCAGAAATTGAAGAAAAAAAAACAACAAATATCTTACAAACTATAGAATTTTCTCAATAAAGCCAAGAGAAAAAGATGTTTTAGAAACACATTCTACCAGTATACGAAGTTTAAAATTTTTTAGCTACCTAGAAATTATGTTAAAAACTGCAGTTCAAACCGAAAAGATCCGTAATTGTTGTGTTGTTGTTGTTGTTGTTCAGGTTGTAGATAAACAAGCAGTTTATCATGATATTGTATTTGAAATATCTCAAAAAGTTAATATTCAAATAGGAAACGAAGATTAACAACGAAACTGTACTGAAGCATGTTTCACTGTCGCTACCTAATGCCTGCCCTCCGTTGTCCTCGGTACCAATATAACAATGTTCAATTTTACCACCAGGGTGTACTCGACCCAATTTGAGAAACAGCGGTATTGATGGTCACATCCAGCAGCAGCAGCACCACCACTACCACCACCACCGCCACCAACACCACGTCGAAGATAACGACGATGACAACGACGGCGACAACGACCACCACCGCCACCATCACCGCCAACACGACGACCATCAACACTATCACCACCACCACCACCACAACCACGACCAATACCATAACCACCACCACCACCACCACCACCACCACCACCACCACTACCACCAAGACGAGGACGACGACGACGACGACGACGACGACCACCACCACCACCACCACCACCACCAACACTACCACCACCACCCCACCACCACCACACTACCATCACCACCACCACCACCACCACCACCATTACTACCACAACCAGCACCATTACCACCACCATCAGTCGCAGCACCGTCAACCGCAATCCAACTACCACCACCACCACCACTTCAACCATCTCCTCTTACTTCTCTTAACCATTTTCATTCAGGCTGATGTTGATGGCGATGGAGATGGTGCCTATGGTATTGGTGATGTATGATGGATGAGTTTATAAATGAATGAATGAAGAACGTCCACTCCCGGTGACCAACTTCCTCCCAATGATGAACTATCGCCATCCATTACGGTTTCCTAGTTGCTTTACAAAATACTGCAATCCGTTGCACAGTAAACTCGATGGAATATCAGGCAGCTAGATAGACAAACAGACAGACAGGTAGGCAGTTTAGACGGCAGAATCGTTAGCACGCCGGGCGAAATGCTTAGCGATATTTCGTCTGCCGTTACGTTCTGAGTTCAAATTCCGCCGAGGTCGACTTTGCCTTTCATCCTTTCGGGGTCGATAAATTAAGTACCAGTTACGCACTGGGGTCGATATAATCGACTTAATCCCTTTGTCTGTCCTTGTCTGTCCCCTCTGTGTTTGACCCTTGGGGTAATAAAGAAATAGAAACAGGTATTTCGTCTGCGGTTACGTCTGTTCAAATTCCGCCGAGGCGACTTTGCTTTCATCCCATCGGGGTCGATTAAATAAGTACAGTACGCACTGGGGTCGATATAATCGACTTAATACGTTTGTCTGTCCTTGTTTGTCCCCTCTATGTTAGCCCCTTGTGGTAATAAAAGAAATAGGTATTTCGTCTGCCGTTACGTTCTGAGTTCAAATTCCGCCGAGGTCGACTTTGCCTTTCATCCTTTCGGGTCGTAATTAAGTACCAGTTACGCACTGGGGTCGATATAATCGACTTAATCCCTTTGTACTGTCCCCTCTGTGTTTAGCCCCTTTGGGTAATAAAGAATAGAAAAGGTATTCGTCTGCGGTTACGTTCTGAGTTCAAATTCCGCCGAGGTCGACTTTGCCTTTCATCCCATGGGTCGATTAAATAAGTACCAGTTACGCACTGGGGTCGATATAATCGACTTAATCCGTTTGTCTGTCCTTGTTTGTCCCCTCTATGTTTAGCCCCTTGTGGGTAATAAAGAAATAGGTATTTCGTCTGCCGTTACGTTCTGAGTTCAAATTCCGCCGAGGTCGACTTTGCCTTTCATCCTTTCGGGGTCGATAAATTAAGTACCAGTTACGCACTGGGGTCGATATAATCGACTTAATCCCTTTGTCTGTCCTTGTCTGTCCCCTCTGTGTTTAGCCCCTTGTGGGTAATAAAGAAATAGAAACAGGTATTTCGTCTGCGGT
>NW_021824061.1:0-10000 GCF_006345805.1 Octopus sinensis | reverse complement strand
GTGATGAGAACAGAAATATGACTGCTTAGGCATCAAGGTACAGCATAATTTCATTACGTAATTCCTCTTGAAGTTTAGAACTGGGAGATTCGTGAACGAATTGGACGAAATGATCAGTGGTATTTCTTCCGGCTCTTTTCGTTCTGAGTTCAAATTCTACTGAGGTCGACTTTGCTTTTCCTCCTTTCGGGATCGGTAAAAAAAGTACCAGCTGAAAACTGGGGTCACTTCGATGGACTTGCCCCTTTCCTTCACAACTGTTGACGTTGTGCCAAAATTTGAAGCCACTTTTAAGTAATTTCCATAAAAAATTCAATAGGATTGGCTATGTGGTAAGTAGCTTGCTTACCAACCACATGGTTCCAGGTTCAGTCCCACTGCGTGACACCTTCGGCAAATGTCTTCTACTATAACCTCGGGCCGACCAAAGCCTTGAGAGTGGATTTGGTCGACGGAAACTGAAAGAAGAATATGGATTATAAAAAGGTATGGATAATAATGGATTGTGCAAAATAACATTCGTTTCATTAGAATTGATTTATAGCTCGTTTTTTTTTTTTGTGGTTGTGGGGCACAAAACATGTAGAAGGCTAAGTAAAATGTGATACTGGGCTACAAAAGTTTGAAAGTTACATCTTCAAACAGAATGGGTTGTCATGGTCGAAATGGCTTTGTTTGGAAGCTTATTAGATCGGCTTTGACCTGAGGCTAAACAGAAACAAAATATGCAACATAAAGATTACTAATAAGAAATAGCAGCCCGAAACGATTGTCCACACCTCAAAGAAACACCGGGAAACGGTTTGTGATATTGCTTGTAGCTGATGTTGAAATTATTGGTTGCTTTAAAGATATCTTTAGAAGGTAGAATTTCCCTAGAAACAGCTATTATTCTGTATGTAAACATTAAGAACGTTCTCTCTTTCTTTTCGATTCTTAAACTGCTAACATTTTATGGAGAAAAGAAAGCCAAATCGTCTTTCATTTATTTCCTTCTGATTGTAATTATGCTAATCGTTAATGAAGTGTCTCACTGCATAAAATAATATTTAATTAATAAATCACAGGTCATAAGAATGGAAGAAATGGTAAACAAAAAAAAATTAAATATGTGATTTCCATATTTGTTTCCTCAAAAAATTCCTTAATTTTAAATTCAAATTTTTTAACCCTTTTCATGTTGTGAAGGGAGCGATTATTTCCCGTGTCACAGCTGCCATCTCTCGGAAAACTACGTGTAAAATAACATTGCTACATAGGATGGACCTAATCTTCTGGAGAGGACCGGACGTGGGCTGGTGAATTACTTCGCCGCCCATCTGTCCAGCAAGATCCGTCTAGAGAGGAGGAGCCTGCCGCAAAGAGCGTTTGAAAAAAGATGGATAACAGTGGTAAGAAAGATGAGAATGCACGGTCGGTCGGGACATAAAAGGAAAGGAAAAGATTACCAAAAAGAGATAACCAACCGGCGGGTTAATTCACTAACCCGGAACCCAAATTCCATCCAATCATCACTTATATTTTTAATTCCCATCCGTACATGTAAATCCATCTGTCTTTTCATCTTGAATATAAGAAGCGTGTTTATACCCTACATTCCCTTGTCTGTCCTTGTAACGTCCCCTCTATGTAAACCTTTTTATAGATAAATAAAGAAATATAATCTTCTGGAGAGGAGCAGTGGTACACTTCAGGTAACACACGTTTGTGTTACGCTACCAATTATTACAATTAAAATGAGGTTAACACTCCCATATGTTGATTGATTCTCTAGTTGCACTGGAGATTTATATTAATATATATTATCCGTGCGAAGTTTATTGAATGAGCCGTTCTGTTTGTTCAACGTATGTTATTAACGTAGCGATGAAAGTCTCCTTTCTACGTATTTCTTCCAGTGCTGTCTTTTACTTATATTGAAGCTATTTGATGTAAAATTCTCCGAGGTTTACATGTTTCTTCCAAGTACATTATGCTCGACACATTGCTATTTTTGTTGCTATTAACATGTGTTAGTTATGATAATCTTACAATCTTTTCTAAATATTTTCCCATTAAGATAGATCTGATAGCTCAGCTTGCTTTCCTTATTTTCAACATAATTCCCTGAAGGAAGTTTTCCTTAACCCTTTAGCAGTTCCACTGTTTGGCGTGATATCTATGAATATTACGCTAACAAATTCGTGTGAAATTTCCAGGTACCAATTTTATTGATTCTATTTTCATCTTACCTGCTCCATTCGAAGATGTGTTGCGGTTAAAGTGTATGCTCCATCTGCATAATTTTTTGTACATGTAGAAAATTAAGAGAATGTTCACAGAAATAAGCATGGTTTCAGATTTTTGTACAAGGCCAGCAAGTCCGGGGGAGGGGGTCGGTCGATTACATCGATACCAGACCTCAAATGGTACTTATTTTATCGATCCCGAAAGGATGACAGGCAAAGCTGACATCGGTGAAATTTGAACTTAGATTCATAGAAGAACTAATGATAGTAATTTAGGTATAATTTTCTATGTACCTATAGAAAACAGACCTCTTCCGATCTTACTGGTATGATAATTCAATATTAGATAGCACATAGTTCGTGAGAACATGTTTGAAACAGGACAATAATTCAAATATGTAACAGAACGATAGTCCACACCTCAAAGAAACACCGGAAAACGGTTTGTGATATTGCTTGTAGCTAATGTCTTCTTTTTCTTCTTCTTCCAATCTCCTCGTGGAGCTTAGGTGATTTTGCTCAATAAAAACTCACAATGCCCGGTCTGGGAATCGAAACCGCTTTCTCACGACCGCGAGTCCGCTGTCCTAACCACTGGGCCATTGCGCCTCCGCTGTAGCTGATGTTGAAATTATTGGTTACTTTAAAGACATATTTAAAAGCAACCAATCACAGCAAAGCTTACATCAATCGCAGCAAAGTGTATAGCTTGCCATGGACAATTTCCATGTTTTACAAAGTCTATTGTGTAGTTTGTGTTGTAGAAAAAGTTTTATGAAGATTAGTGCGGCAGAAAGAAATAAGGCAATTTGTGTTTTGTTCGAACAGCACTTGTCACACAACGAGACGAGTTGGATGTGAGTCATTCAATATTGAAGAAAATAACGTTAATTGAACGCCTTTGAGTTACTATTTCTCTTGAGTCTTACTCGTGTGCTAGCAGATCCTGGCTGACAGAAACGTAGAATAAAAAGAAATTAAGATATGTGTTTTCAAATGAGCTAAAATTTGAAATGGTTTCTCACAGGGTCAGCTGAAAGTAACGGCAACTTGGACAGGCGTGTGAGGTGCAACGTGTTAGGTAACGCCATGTCATCTATTTGGATGACATCTAGCAAATACAAAGTCTGGGAGGCAATGTGATAATGTGAAAATAAAATGAATTAAAAACAAACGAAACGTAAATATTATTCGTCTCAACTACAAGAAAATCAATAGTACACTTTGGACTTTCTCTCACTCACCCATTTTCCACTCAGGAAGACCGGGCGAGTGTCTGTAACGAAAATGTGTAGAAATAAATTGAAATCATTACCAATAGGAGGTGCTCCAGCTGTTTGACTCATGATCGTAAGAATGTGGTTTCGATTCCCGGACCGTGTAATGAGTTGTATTCTTGAGCAAAACACTTCATTTCACGTTGCTCCAGTCCACATAGCTGGCAAAAATGAATGATTCTGTGACAGAAACATGCAAAAGAATAAAAGAATAATAAAGCAGATACATTACTTACTCTCAGTTTTCTTGTTATATTAACGAAAGGATTTGAAACTTTGATGCTGTGTTTGAACAGTACTCTTTGGTTTGTGTATTGTAATAAATATCGTTTTCTTCCATTGACAGTTTTCCTTTAAATTATGCTTGCTCGGATAGCCAGCAGACAATTGAACCGGCCATGATTTCTTATTCAGTTTAAGTTGATCGTGGTTCAAGATTGCTGGAAAAAGAACTGACTTTTTTTCTCTGTTGCTGCTTCCTCGATATTTGTGGAAAGAGAGATCGATAAAGTAAACTACTGAACTAGTATTGTAAATGAAAAAAAGACAAAAACTGTGTTGAACTTTACAGATTACTGGGTGATGATTGGCTCAGACAAAATACGTCACACACACACACATACACACATAAACAAATTTTTATATATATAATGTTTGTGTATATGGGGAACCGTTTTTCTTTTATGCATGTTTCATTAAATGGACGACTAAATACAAGTATACTTTTCCTGTTTTCTCAAAAAATTCCTTAATTTTAAATTCAAATTTTTTTAACCCTTTTCATGTTGTGAAGGGAGCGATTATCTCCCTTGTCATAGCTGCCATCTCTCGGAAAACTTGGTATAAAATAACATTGCTACATAGAATGTACCTAATCTTCTTATTAGCGTGTTACAATTGGCTTAGAACAGTAGAGTTCCCAAATCCATATCCAGCATTTCTAGACCTCCGTATTCTCATTATCACAAATCGAATATATTTTGTGTTTGTCGTATTTCTTACATACCGATTGAATTCGTGTAGACTTTCCTGCCAGATGTGTTTTGACCATTAGCATCACACAACAGCAGTCACCTGTTGGTTTCTTTGTCTCGCTCGAATTTTGAGCGTTAGGCCTCTTTTGGGCGATAGGCTTTGCTTTGTCAGATTCTTTTGAATCTGTGTTTGCGAGTTAATTTTAACATTGTATTACGCTATGAATATAGTTTCCATAATTAACCTACTAGTTTCGTGTAGAATTTTTATTCTCCCTGTCGAGTCATATATATATATATATATTATATATATATATATATATATATATAAAGTTAATCCAAACAAGAAAACAAAAACAAAAAAACAACAACGCAAGGACGTGGAACAAATAAAGTATTATTGGACGATCAGGAAAGAAGGGAAGAAGGAGGGTTTATATATATAGGCGTAGGAGTAGCTGTGTGGTAAATAGCTTGCTTACGAACCACATGGTTCCGGGTTCAGTCCGAACTGTGTGGCATCTTGGACAAGTGTCTTCTATAGCCTCGGGCAGATCAAAGCCTTGTGAGTGGATTTGGTATATGGAAACTGAAAGAAGCCCGTCGTATATACTATATATATGTGTGTGTATGTATGTGTGTATATGTTTGTGTGTTTGTGTTTGACCCCCCCCCCCCGATGCTGGGTGTTTACGTCCCCGTAACTTAGCGGTTCGGCAAAAGAGACCGATAGAACAAGTACTTGGCTTACAAAGAATAAGTCCTGGGGTCAATTTCCTCGACTAAAGGCGGTGCTCCAGCATGGCCACAGTCAAATGACTGAAACAAGTAAAAGAGTAAAAGATATAATATATGTATAAAAAATATATAGAGAAATACAAAATGGGACAAGAACGCAAAACATTCAAATAAATGACACAAAAAACGGACGGGTCATTCGAAGCCTCTATTCTTCAGTCAAGGCGGTGCTCCAGCATGGCCGCAGTCAAATGACTGAAGCAAGTAAAAGAGTAAAAAAAAAAAAAGAGTATATATATATCGTTGATATTATGATAAACGGCCCAATATTTATAGCCAGTTCTTTTGGTCAAACTGTCGTACCTCCAGCTGCTTCAGATGCCAAAATATCAAAAATTGTCAAGGTGTAGTACAATGGTTTTGCTATGGAATGGTGAAACTACTTCTTCGTTTTCTGAAAAAGTAACGTTTTGGTCTTAGACACTTTTACATAATAGCAATGATATATATATAAATTTATATATGTATATATGTGTATGTGTTTATATGTATATATATATATGTACATGCATTCGATCCTTCTTCCAGGAAATCTACGCTTCCAGCTTAGTTTTTCTTGGAGGGCTGGCCGTGATCTAGTAATCTCAAGATTAATCAGCCGAAATTACTACGATGATCCGGTTCTTGACTGAAGACTGAGGGGTTCGAATGTCCTGTCCATGTTTATTGTATCGTCTTCTATGAGTTATTACGTTCTTGTCCATGTTGTATTTTTCTACATACCTTAACATATATTCCAGGCGCCCCGTACCCCCTTTATCATTAATGTGAACACATATTCTTAATAATGGTACGACTCTCTGTTTGTCTCTCTCTCTCTCTCATTTTTACTTTCTCTCTATTCATCTTCTCTTTCCTCTGATCCTTGGTCTAGTCTTCACTACCCTCCTATTTCTTTGTCTCGCTCTGCACTCACAGGTCATTCTTCGACACCCATCCCTTCTCCTCTCTGATTCCTTTTTTCTCTCTCTTCTCTCTCTTTGTTGCGTTTTGTCCCCCTTTTCTCTCTTCTCTCTTCCTTTCTTCTCTTTCTTTTCTTTTCCCTCTTCTCTGTCACGTGATGTTGGCCGAAATCTGCCTTTCAGCTCTGACCCTCGTCGTGTTAACATCGTTGTTCTTCGTCCGCCGCTATAAGGCTTTTTCCAATGCGCCAGAGAAAAAATTTGTTTGCTTGTTATCAGTCGTAAGACACTTGTTTTTTCACCGTTAATGCTTCTGTATTTCATGTTTCTGTATTCCATTATTGTTTTTTGTTTTTTTTATATCTGTCCCTTTTGCTGTCCTGGTGTTCGTATGCATTCGATCCTTCTTCCAGGAAATCTACGCTTCCAGCTTAGTTTTTCTTGGAGGGCTGGCCGTGATCTAGTAATCTCAAGATTAATCAGCCGAAATTACTACGATGATCCGGTTCTTGACTGAAGACTGAGGGGTTCGAATGTCCTGTCCATGTTATTGTATCGTCTTCTATGAGTTATACGTTCTTGTCCATGTTGTATTTTTCTACATACCTTAACATATATTCCAGGCGCCCCGTACCCCCTTTATCATTAATGTGAAACATATTCTAATAATTGGTACGACTCTCTGTTTGTCTCTCTCTCTTCTCATTTTTACTTTCTCTCTATTCATCTTCTCTTTCCTCTGATCCTTGGTCTAGTCTTCCACTCCCTCCTATTTCTTTGTCTCGCTCTGCACTCACAGGTCATTCTTCGACACCCATCCCTTCTCCTCTCTGATTCCTTCTTTCTCTCTCTCTCTCTCTTTGTTGCGTTTTGTCCCCCTTTTCTCTCTCTCTCTTCCTTTCTTCTCTTTCTTTTCTTTTCTCTTCTCTGTCACGTGACTGTTGGCCGAAATCTGCCTTTCAGCTCCTGACCCTCGTCGTGTTAACATCGGTGTTCTTCGTCCGCCGCTATAAAGGCTTTTTCCAATGCGCCAGAGAAAAAAATTGTTTGCTTGTTATCAGTCGTAAGACACTTGTTGTTTTCAACCGTTAATGCTCTGTATTTCATGTTTCTGTATTCCATTATTGTTTTTTGTTTTTTTTATATCGTCCCTTTTGCTGTCCTGGGTTCGTATGCATTCGATCCTTTTCCAGGAAATCTACGCTTCCAGCTTAGTTTTCTTGGAGGGCTGGCCGTGATCTAGTATCTCAAGATTATCAGCCGAAATTACTACGATGATCCGGTCTCTTGACTGAAGACTGAGGGGTTCGAATGTCCTGTCCATGTTTATTGTATCGTCTTCTATGAGTTATACGTTCTTGTCCATGTTGTATTTTTCTTCATACCTTAATATATATATATATATATATATATATATATATAATATATAATATATATCTATATATATATATATATGTGTGTGTGTGTGTGTATATGTATATAATAATATTATATATAATATATATATATATATATATATATATATATATATACATACATATAATAAGGATATTATGTACGTGTATACATTGATATACATATATTTATACATACAGTTATACACAGTTGGACATTTATACATTTATACATTTACACACACGTACACACATACGCACTCACACATGTATATAAGTAAAATATAGAGAAATAAAGATATATATATATATACGCACAAACGTATGAAAGCAGGTATTTGTATATAAATAAGTAGGTTTGATACTGAATCCTGTCCAAGTACTTAGAAAATATTGATGGCTCTGTTGCCACATGGCAGCAAGCACTTCACTGCAATTCTCAAGGACAATATATTAAAGCACAAGTGTTGTTCTACAGAAGTATTCTCTCGCTTAATCGCCACCAATTTATCATGGCGTATCTCTCTCTGGCACTCAAAGACAGCTGACTGATATATTTAGCACTCACTCAATTTTCCTGTTAGAACAGACAAGATATTACAAAATCTCAACAAGGTAGACGTTGTACAATCTTCATATGGATTGGCAAGTTTAGTAGAGAGTCGAACAAAACTGTAGAGCGCTAGTTATCTAGAGATATACAGTTTATCGTCTATCTTTTGTGGGTTTTTTTACTCGTTTTAGTCATTGGACTGCGGCCACGCTGGGGCAAAGCCTTGAGGGACTCTAGTTGAATGAATCGACCCAAGTGCTTTATTTCTTTTTAATGCCTGGTACTTACTCTCTCGCTCTCTATTGCCGAACCGCTAATTTGTTGAGACGTAAACATACGAATACCGGTTGTCAAACGGTGATGGGGGGACAAAAAAATGACACGCACTCGCGTACAGATACACATACACACGCGCACGCACACACACATGCACACACACACACACACATAAACACACCAACACACACATACGCACACACAAATACACTGGCATACACATACAGACACACACACACCGTATGTACGACGGGCTGCTTTCAGTTTCCGTCTATCAACGAGTTTCTTAACCACTCAGCCATGCCAGTACTGTACATATACATACATAATGGCCTGTTCACTAGTGACCAAGCAAGACCATCACTGACCATTGGCCAAGCAAAATGTCAGCAATGCCCGTGCCGGAGGTCTCATTGCGGCTGCAGTCACCTTCACCTGGGTTTGTGTCTGCGCCTTCCATGCTCACCACGGTGACCTCTTACTCGACCGGTCATCGGAAAGTCGTCTGGCCGACGATTGCTTAACCCAAAATTTTGTAACTATTTCTAGCATCCTTGTAGGATTAGTGACCTTGTAAAAATTGCTATATTGTTCTTGAAACATGCCCACATCTCCAATACATACATGCATGCATACATACATACATACATACATACATACATACATACATACATACATACATACATGTTTCTAAATATGTATATGTATATATATATATATATATATATATATTGGCCTGCTCGCTTAGCCAGCGGGGTGGCGTCATTTAAAGGTTAAAACAATGCGAAACGCATTGTGACCAGCGATGTGTAGCAACATCTGATAGCCTGGTCGGTCACGGTGATCACGGTGATATATATATATATATATATATGTATGAATACACACACGTACACACACATATAAATGTATTTCAATAGATATTTAAAATTTTATTTAAAGGAAATGCGACTATACATGTGTATGCATGTGTGTGTGTGTGTGTGTATACATGCGTATGTACATACAGAAATGTATACATATGTTTATGTATATATGTATGCATATATATATATATATATATACGTATAAATATATATATATATGCACACAGGTATGTACATTTGTATATGCAAATTTATGTATTTGAATATATTTTGACTGTGTATACATACATACAAACATACACATATCTATATACATACATACACATATATATATGTATATATACATATATATACATACACACAATCATACATATATGTATATATACATATATATAAATACATACACACAAACGTACATATATGTATAGATACATTATATACATACATATATAAATAAATATATTATATGATATATATATATAAATACATACATACATATATATATGTGCGTGTGTGTGATTATATAATACGTTCACACATACTTATATGTTACATATACACACGTACAAACAAACAAACACACACATACACATAACACACACACACACATATTTATTAACACCTTGACGTGATTCTTTCATTTACGACTCTTCCATTTTTCCAACAGATTCAATTTTGCTTTCTATTTCTAGAAATTTGTATAAACCTAGCGTGATCTGAGTGGTTACCGTC
>NW_021824060.1:12500-15000 GCF_006345805.1 Octopus sinensis | reverse complement strand
TTCAAGAATGGAAACCTTAGATTAAAGCGTTTCTCTGATTACCAGCTATTCAGTGAGTATCATTATCTAGTACTCTCTTTACCCAAAAGAATCATAGATACATACATACATACATACATACATACATACATACATACATACATACATACATACATGCATACATACATATATATATATATATGTATATATATACATACAATAGAAGAAATCTAGATTTTTATAAGAACGGTGATAGCGATGCTGTTTGTACACACGTCTTGAAGAAGGATTCCATAATAAACGTACATTGTATTGTCTGATGGACACAAAGTCTCATATATTCGTGAAGGAGAGATATAGGGTGTTGAGGGTGAATGGACCCTCGATATAGGACAGGTACTTAACAACACCGAGAAAAAACAGGAAATGATAATCCTGATTGTTATGTTGCTTATAAATATTGTCGAGATCGATTCCACTGTGTCGTGTCTTTTTGGGTGGTTAAGCCCCCGAAGAACGGGGTGAGGGAATTTCTAGGGAAGCGGGGAGATCAAAAGCATTGTGAACTGGATATGAAAGACGGGAACTCTGAGGAAGAACGTAGAGCTGACTGTGTTTGGTACCACACTCTGAGTTCAATTACCGCCGAGGTCAACGTTGAATTTCAGAGTGTGAGGTTTAATAGAACGTTCATGAAGAGAACGTTGAACCGGGTGCTTTGTACTTATTTCGGATCTCTGCGTATTGCGTTCAAATCCTGCTGAGGTCAGCTTTGCATTTCATCCTTTGAGGTCGATTAAATAAAGAGTACTTCTTCAAGGTGGTGGATGGGCGGATCTGTAAAAGCGCTGAACCGGATGTCTTATGATTTTTCTTCCGGATCATTGCCTTCTGCATTCACATCCTGATGTGACCTATTTAGACGGTTGACTAAATCTGTCACCCGGTTTAGCACCACCCCTTGATACGGGTACATTGGTTGTCTTTAGCAAAATTACCCCTTTGAAACTGGGACTAAATGGAGTGATGATGGAAACTCTATTCATCAGGTCCCCAGTTTCGAATAGGGGAATGGCTTGTAAATATTTAAGTTATCAGCGAATACTTAATAAGCAGACCCGAACAAAATCACGGGTTGTTTTGGCGAGGCATAGCACCCGTTAGCCACCCTGCCAGAGTCACGATGAAATCCTGAAGACCCTAAAATAGCAGAAATGCCCGTAGATATACAGGTTACCTGTGAAAACTCAAGAAGCCGTCTCGGACAAAATCACGGGTTGCCCCTTGGTAAGGCATAGCACCTGTTAGTTATCCTGCCAAGGTAACAGGGAAATTCTGAAGCCCTGAAAAGAGTGAAAATGCCACTACCATTTGAAAATAGGATGGTAGTAGGGAATGAAATTCAAAGCATCAAAATTACTTTGTCATTGGAATTGTTCCCACATCTCAGAACAAATAAGACTTTTATGAATCTTAGGGTAAGAAATCCGTCAATTTGACTGACGCTCCAATCACCTTAAGGACCTGCGACTATAGACGAGAATTATTTACATTATTTACATTTGAAGGATATTTCTCCTCATCTTGTTTGTTGTTAACACTATGTTTCGGCTGATGTACTCTTTAGCCTTCATCAGATGTTCTCATTCCTAAGATATTTTTCTATGTTGTTATTATTATTATTATTATTATTATTATTATTATTATTATTATTATTATTATTATTATTATTATTATTATTATTCAGGTCACTGCCTGGAATCGAACTCGGAATCTTGATGTTAGTAGCCCGCGCTCTTAAATGGTTAAGAACACGGGCTACTAACCCCAAGATTCCGAGTTCGACTCCAGGCAGTGACCTGAATAATAATAATAATAATAATAATAATAATAATAATAATAAGAAGAAGAAGAAGAAGAAGAAGAAGAAGAAGAAGAAGAAGAAGAAGAAGAAGAAGAAGAGGGAGAAGGGGAGGAGGAGAAGTGAAAAGAAGGAGGTGAAAAGAAGGAGGAGGCGGAGGAAGAGAGTGAGGAGCGGAAGAGTAAAAATAGGAAGAGGAATAGGAGAAGGAGAAGGGGGCGTAGGAGAAGGAGGAGTAGGAGGAGAAAGATGATGATAATATAAGATTATTGATTGCACTGCTATTGCTGCTGCTGCTGGTGATGATGATGATGATGATGATGATGATGATAGCTATGAAGTGGATGATGATATTTGTTGTGCTGCTGCTATTTCTGTTATAGCTGATGATGACGATGATGATGATGATGGCGACGACGACGACGATGATGGTGTTGGCAATTATGGCGATGAAAAGCTATTTTTAAGTAATTCGCGATAAATAAATAAATAAATAAATAAAAATAAATACATCAAAAATCCAACGATATGTTAAAATAAAATAAAATGAAATAAACAGAAAACAAAAATGAGCAAAGTGGAATCACTTAAATCAACTAATGGCATGGATTAAGATGAATCAAGTGAATGTTAATGCACAGAACGACGTATTCAGTTCGT
>NW_021824060.1:0-5000 GCF_006345805.1 Octopus sinensis | reverse complement strand
TGGGTCTGCTGTAGGCAATGTGTACTTTTTGAGGGGAGCCAAACTGAAGTGCCGCCTCGGGCGGCAAACACTAGCAATACTTGTGCATAGATTCATATACATACATAGATGTATGTGCGTGTGTACGTATATATATATATATATATATATATATATATATATATATATATATATACACATATATATATATATATATACACACATACATACCTATATATACATATGTACACATACATAAATACATTTGCAAGTATGTATGTATATGTATATTCATGAGTACATATAAAAAAGGCGTCTGAGTGGAGACTTATTATGTTTTTCCGCATCGTCCTTATGGTAATGTAATTAAAGACAAGTTGATTTCGTCAAGGTATATGCCAACTCAACTCTCGCTGGTGACCAGAGTTCTTTTTTTGTGGTTTTTCTGGTTTAGAGATATATAGATTTAGATTGTTACTTGAATCAAAGACTATTATTGTTGTTGCCATTATTATTATTATTATCATTATTATTATTATTATTATTATTATTATTATTATTATTATTATTATTATTATTATTATTATTATCATTATTGTTATTTTGTTAATTTTCTATACCATTTCTTTTCTAAAGCGCTGATATAAATTTGACGAATTTTGACAAGATGATGAAGGATATATCCAAACGAAGAGCAAATTTACAAGAATAGTTTGTCCGCAAACAAGCTGACATCAACATCAACAACAAGAAAATAATAATAAATAAATAACTAATAAATAAATAAACGTAAAATAACAAATAACAGCAAATCTCAAAAATTAAATATGGAAGGCAAACAGACGGTATTATCTGTGAAAATAATCAGTGCAGATCTCGTCCAATCTTTCCGAATTCTCGTCAAGATCTCGATTGGTCTCGCCAGGTCGTCCATATCATTTTTATGTTGATAATGCCGTAAAAATGACGATAATGAGTTGAAATCGGATTAAGGGGGATGCGTGGGGTTTGGTAAGAGGGAGAAATATCAACGACTGAAGGGGTTAATTGAGGTCGTTTTTCTTTAGCAGACAATACAGTTAGTGGTGAGTGAAGGGGGAGGGGGTAGAATAGAAATGAGAGTGTGGTATAAAAATAAAGCAAACCTCGATGCACCGAGATCGATATCTGCCAGTTCCATTATCGCACAGCTCCCTCCCGTCTCATCTCCCCAATTCCACCCTCCCCCATTATCCATCACGTTTTCTTTTCTTTTTTCTCCATATATATATATATGTATATATATATATATATATATATATATATATATATATTTATATGTATATACACATATATATATACACACACATATATATGCATATATATGTATATATATATATATATATATATATATATATATATTATACTTTTTAATCAAAGCTCTCATCTTTCTTTACTTCCTACTCTCTCTTGGTCATTCTGCCTTTTACTCTCTCTCTCTCTCTCTCCCTCTTTCCCTACCCCTCTTTTTCTCCTCCTCTTTCCCTCATTCTTCTTTCTCTCTCATTCTCACACCCTCATTCGCCGCATCTTTCGCTTCCATTCTCTCTCTACGAATCTTCTCTCGCTCTCCTTCTCACATTCTACCACCTTCCACATTTTTCCCCTCTCTCCCTATCCCTCTCCTTCTCAATCAAGCTCTTCACACAACTTTCATTATTGTCTGACTCTGGAACAGATTAAAAAGATAAGAAAGAGAAAGAGAAAGACAGAGTGGGGGTAGAGACAAGAGTAGAGGGATAAGTGAATTGAGAAGGCAAGTGGGCGAGCGAGGAATAACTGATAGCAGAGAAGGTTTAAAAGCTACCAATGTATACATGAATTAAAGTTTGTGTGCATGCTTGTATTCCTATAAGTTTATATGTACGTACGTGCGTATGTATGCACGTATGTATGTATGTATGTATGTATATATGTATGTATGTATGTATGTATGTATGTATGCCCATATGTATGTATGTATGTATATATGTATGTATGTATGTATGTATGCCCATATGTATGTATGTATGTATGCCCATATGTATGTATGTATGTATGTATATATGTATGTATGTATGTATGTATGTATGTATGCCCATATGTATGTATGTATGTATATATGTATGTATGTATGTATGCCCATATGTATGTATGTTTGTCATTGTTCAGTTTTATTTCAAGATTTCTTGCCAATAGAGAAAGGGACGGTTTCGAACGTAGATCCAAGGCACCTTCGTTAGAATTTCAACAGGACCTTATCCATACGATTACATCTGCTAAAAAATTCAGATCTGGAATTCATCATTATGATGGAGCTCGTAGAAATGAAAGAGATCTGCGATTTTTCAGTTACACATAGCTTGCTAGGCAACTTAGTGGCATTATTATTGTCCCTGTGTCGGAAGGAAGATATGTGGTTAGCATAGCGATTTGTGAAATCACCTTCACATAGCCCGATGTAATTCTTCTTTTCGGTATTGTTTTGGAGCGCTGCTAAAACTTCTGCCTCATATATGACGGATTAAATCATGCACTCCTGGTGGAGTGGACATGTTCCTGGTTCTCAACAGTTACAACTAGAAGTAGGATCTTGGCGGTGTTTACGTATTTTGATGCTCAGCGGCTATATGAATTTAATTCAGCGTTGAATATTCTTCATCTACCTATGATTTATTGGAATATTCTTATCTAAGAGAGACAGGAGTCTTTTATCTATGTTGGTTTTAACATTTGGGGGAAAAGCATGGATGCGATCCAGACTATTCTCCTGGGTCTATTTTTAGATTTATTTTTATTGCTCGTACTATCACTATCGGTATTGTTATAGTAGGGAGCAGCCTTATCAAATTTTTTTTAAGAGAAGAAAGGTTAGATATTCTGTTGCTAATGTTAGTTAACAGGTTTTTAAAAATTATAGTGGAGAGTGACAAGACTGCGTGTGCATGTAAATAAGCTCGTTGGGATTCTGCTCCGGTTTAAGAGAGGAAGTGTTTAGATAAAGAGAAATATCTGAAAAATCGGCTTTCGACAGATTAGTAGCGACTGTGATTGTAAGGCCTAATTGACTAAAGGTGGTGTCGAGTTGTTCCCTAAATTTATCTAAATTTATCCCTAAATTTCACAGCCATGGGAAATTTCCAACCCGTCGTCTCGGTATAGACCAAAATCATGAGATGGGAACTTGGATCTCAATGTATTTAACATAAAAAGACTTACATGATCGCAGATATCAGCACTATCATACCATCCTATCGATATATCGAACAATTCATCTGTATCGTATTTTTTTATTTTTTGCCCAAGATGAGCCCTTACTAAACAGGAGTGTTTTTGACGCATGTATGATAAAACCTAAGCTTATATGGTCTACATCAATATAGACCATATCGGCGACCTCGTTAGAGAGGGATAAAAATCTATAATATCGAACTGAGTAAACCTAGCCCTGTGTTTATTCTTTAAGTTCTTAAACCAATCTATTACAGCAATACTATCACCCCGTTGCTATGGCCAAGTGGTCTCTCTAATTCTGATATCAATATTTCTTAATATTTTTAGCTTCTAACACGGTTTCACTCCTCGCTGGGTTTAACAATTTACAAGTGGACAATAGACTGCAAAAGATAAGGGAGACAACCCAATACAATCAATTCATAAAAATTTGGGAAAATATCTGTAGATACAATATGGAAGTCGGTCTGTACCTTCGACGTATACGGTATACTGTTGATGTCTCCCTTCTTTCCTTCTTTCCTTCTTCCTTCCTTCCTTCATTTCATTATTTTCTTTCTTTCTTATTTCTTTCTTCCTTTTTTCATTTCTTTGTTTCGTTCTTTCACTCTTTCGTTCCTTCATTTTTCTTTCTTTCATTCTTTCTTTATTTTTCTTCTTTCTTTCATTTATACTTTCTTCTTACTTTCTTTCATTTATTCCTTCTCCTTTTCTTCTTTTTCTTTTCTTCTTTCTTTTCCCTTTATCACTTTCTTCATTTTTTATATTCTACTCTTTCTCTCTCTTTCTCCTTTCATTTTATCTTTTCCTTCACATGTTTTCCTACTTTATCTTTTTTATACCTTTATTTATCATCAGATTCATTCTGCTAACTCTCTCTCTCTCTCTCTCTCTCTCTCTTTCTCTCTTCTACTTTCCCTCTCTCCCCTTCTTCCCCTTCTCTCTCTTCCTCTTCTATTTTCTCCTTCTCCATTTTCCTCTTCCCCTGTCATCACTTCTTTATAATTCAAACCATTTTCCCCCTCCCCTGCCTTGCTGTTCTTCCACTTCTCCCTCTACTGCTTAATTCCAATCACTAAACACTCACACACACACACACACGCACCACTTTTCTCTTTCCTATCACACTTACCTCCCTTGTCTACAAACCACCACCACCACCGCCACCACCACCGCCATATAACGCAACACAATGCGACAATCACACAAAAACAAAATGGCCACTTCAGCGAAGCCATTGTTGAGCTATGTCAGCTCCGGCATTAAAGAGATTTTGGTTGAAACGCCATATTGTGCTTGTTCTTATTCGGGTTGTTGTTGTTGTTGTCGCCGTCCTCATTGTTGTTGATGCTGTTATCATTACCGTTGTTGTTGTTTACTGGTGGTGGTGGTGGTGGTGGCGGTGGTTATAGTGCTGGTGGTCATGATTGTGGTAGTTATGGTTCTGGTTGTTGCTGTTGTTGTTGTTGTTGTTGTTGTTGTTGTTGTCGTGGTGGTGGTGGTGGTGGTGAAGATCGTGGTTTTGAAGATGGTGATGGTAATTTTAGTGGTTTTGGTGGTGGTGTTGGTGTTGGTGTTGTTGTTGTTGTTGGTGGTGGTGGTGGTGATGGTGTATTGAATGCGTTTTCGTAGCATTCGCCATTGGTTTACTTTCTTGTGTTGCTTCTGTTTGCTGTTGTTGTTCTTGTCGTTCTTGCTTAGCCTCGAGGGCCAACCCTAATGAAATATACGTATAAACAAACGCGTCCCAGCCTTGCCAGTCCAGTCTT
>NW_021824059.1:15000-19735 GCF_006345805.1 Octopus sinensis | reverse complement strand
TGACGATAGATATAGTGAATTCTGAAGTGGATTAAGACTTGACACCACCTACACACATGTTTTGCACCGGATAATGGTATTAAATTTGTCATTGAAATGGGAATCGACGCTTGTCTTTGAAAGATCTTTTTATGTGTTTTAAAGATATCGCCCGTATCGCTCTTGTATGATGTGATATTTTATTATCATGTTTGTCTTCCATATAATTTTTGTTGTCGTTCTGTTGTTGATGTTGTTGTTGCTGCTGTTGTTCTTTTGCAGTTCTAGTACCGTTTGATTGAGTAAACAGACTCTCTTGTACTATGTATATAAATCGAAACGAAGATGGCGATGATGATGATTATGATGATGATGATGGTGACGACGAAGGCCACGACAATGATGATGAGGAGGAGGACGACGATGATGCTGACGATGATGATGATGATGACGACAATGATAACTATGATGATGAAGATGACCATGATCATGATGATCATGATGATCATCATCATGTGATCATCATCATGATGACCATGATTATCATGATGACGACGATGATGCTGACGATGATGATGACGACGACGATGATGACGACGACGATGACGACGACGACGATGATAACTATGATGATAATGATGATGATGATGATGACGATGGCGATGGTGATAAGGACGACAACAATGATGATGATGACGACAATGATTATGATAACGACTACGACGATGACGATAATGTTGATGATGATTATGATGACGATGGTGATGATGACGACGACGATGATAATGAGGATGATGATGACGACAATGATTATGATGACGGCGACAACGATGATGACGATGATGATATTGGAAAAAATAAGGAATGGAGTAAGAAAAAGAACATAACATATGCGAAGACGCATTGGTGTTTCATGGAGTTAGTTTTCGCTCAAGAGGCTGGGTTTCGGGTTGATTAGTATGCACCCGCCCATATGAGGCCTGAGCTTTTGTAGAATTTGTACACTCTCAGACTAAATTTGTACTTCATGTTTCCATTAATTTATGCTTTTGGACTATCGAGCTATTTCCATTTAACGTTATATTTGATTTGTCTTTCAAAGTTTATATGTTACTCTTTTACTCTTTTACTTGTTTCAGTCATTTGACTGCGGCCATGCTGGAGCACCGCCTTTAGTCGAGCAAATCGACCCCGGGTCTTATTCTTTGTAAGCCCAGTACTTATTCTATCGGTCTCTTTTGCCGAACCGCTAAGTGACAGGGACGTAAACACACCAGCATCGGTTGTCAAGCAATGCTAGGGGGACAAACACAAACACACACATACATATATATATACATATATACGACAGGCTTCTTTCAGTTTCCACTCACAAGGCATTGGTCGGCCCGGGGCTATAGCAGAAGACACTTGCCCAAGATGCCACGCAGTGGGACTGAACCCGGAACCATGTGGCTGGTTAGCAAGCTACTTACCACACAGCCACTCCTGCGCCTGTTAGCTACGAATATTTTGGCTGCCCTGTTATCAAGAAGATTGAAGATGAAAAATGAACTTTTTGTTTATATCAGCGCTCCGCCAAAACGACATAACACTTTTTTACGCCATTATTTGATTCAGCACCGTTGTGTGACTTTTGCTTGATAGACACTTGTTCTAATGGACATTTGTCCTGCTTTCTGAGCAAATACCTTATATTTCCTGTATCTACCATTGGTATGATTTCATGTTCAGAATATAGGTGTAGCTTATTTTCACTGTTCGCCGTTTGAAGATTTTATCTTAAAGATGTAGTGCCGGAAAAACGTTTGTCTAAAAGGCCCAGGAATTTTGTACCTATTTTAGTTTTTTTAACGTTGCGAACCATTTACGTTTTCTAGTCTTATTCTTAGGTTTATTTGGTTTGGGTAAACGGAATGTATACGATCTATTGTTTAGGGTCATTATTTGGGAGAGATCTTTGAGGCAGTGAGCTGGCAGAACCGTTACCGTGCTAGAAAAAATACTTAATGACATTTCTTCCTGCTCTTTATTCACTGAGTTCAAACGGTGCCGAGGTTGACTATGCCTTTAGGGTCAATGAAATAAAGTATCAGTTGATCACAGCGATCAATTTAGTCGACTTGTAACTCCTTTCAAAATTACTGTCCTTGTGCCAAAATTAGAATGAATTATTTAGGAGAGTTTTGTTATAGTTAGGAATTGCTTTGTTAAAGTCAGCATTAAAAGACGATAGATCAGAGACCTTATAGCTCACATAGGAGACAAGGTTTTGGAAAATGCTAGGAAAGTGACTGGTAATAACTTAACATGTTTTAGTTGTTTATTGGATTTGGAGACGGGCTTAAAGATACCTATTTCTAGATCTAGTGAGCCATATTAGAAGTCAATCTTGATTAGATTAGCGTCTACAATAATCTTGAGGCCTAAGATGTTAACGATTAAGGTTAGATTCTTGTGGAAATAGTCAATCAAACGTATGGTCATCGGTAAGATGTGAAGTCAATAAGTCATCGTCTCAGTATATAGACTGATGTCGTGACTCGGGTATTGAATACGTCAATAAGATTAGATATTTTTACTCAAATTGACACGACTCCGAAGAGTAGAGTCTTACTTGTATGTATAATGAGTTCTATTCCTGACTCTTCAATGAATGCAAAATTACATGGAAAAATCCACAGCCGTAATCAGTAGGGATCTAGAAATAGGGAAGTAAGAATCCACAAAATTGAATTGAATGAATTTAGCAGACTTCTTGTAGATGTTTCTGAAACATGGTATTACTGAGATGCTGTTAGTTCTTTCTTGTTGATTGGAATTCTTCCAAATCTTAATATTAATACTTCTGAATATCTTCATGTGGTTTGTTCTAACGCAGTTCCAACTGAATTTCTTGACCTACAACTCGACTTGTTTATAAAATCGGCCTTGGAAGCATTTAAAGTTGCAAAAGCTTTGCGTTTAATTCGGCACTCAACTCTCATCTATTGTGAGATTGTGTGTGTGTGTGTGTGTGTGTGTGTGTGTGTGTGTGTGTTGTGTGTGTGTGTGTGTGTGTGTGTGTGTGTGTGTGTGTGTGTGATATCCTTATCTTCATTTATGAAGTTATATATCTTATCGGTATTTTATTAAGACTTTATTATATTTATTATTATTATAAACATCATGTTGGTTATTAGACTTTCGCAGACTCAGACTATTTGACTGTCTAAGCCAAGTTATTTTTGAAAGGCCGACTGTACTAAAGGAATTTTAAGGGATCAAATAGCTCAAGTATGTCAGCCTCGAAGGGTGCAATCCTCAAATCAAGGGACATATCACTTGGTATTGATTTCGTACCGTTTACTTTCAGTGAAAGAATCCTTGCCATTGTAAGTTCTTTACCACGATTACCTCTTACAACGTCCTCTACTTCCTTATGTCGTAGACTAGTATTGATCAGTTTGGTGGTGTATGTATATTCTTAACAGAGTAGCCAATATTGAATTATTATCCTAGGAACAGTTTTCAAACACTGTGGCTAATTGTTGTCAATTTTGTGTCAGTGCGACAGTTCAGCCAACATATGTGCATTGTTTCATATTAGTCAACAATTATTTAAATAACTCAATTTAGCTGCAGTGTAAAAATATTTTTCTTATTTATGGGAATAACACAAATACTTATACCCAGGTCAGTATTAGTTTCATGTAAGAAAGAGATTCTTCATTCATACACTTCTTCTACTGTCTTCAAGCTATGAATTAAGAGATTAAGTGCAGAGTCTGAACGTTAAGGTCATTATGTTTTCAGAACAATTGTTTGATTGTTTTATTTCCTTGCCATACATAATACAAAGGAAGCACAGCAGCAATAATGATGTCGATTATGATAACGAGACGATAATGATTACGCATACATACGTCGTTTAATAAACACAAGATTTAAATGCGAACCACTATGAGTTTAATGTTCAAATGTCACAAAATTCGGATAAGCTTGCATAGCACACCGTATTCTACCCTGTAATCTTTCAGACTCCTTATAGTAGCTCACATTTAAATCCTCTGCTTATTATATATTTCTCGCTGGCTGGAGTACTTTTTGCTGATCCATCAATTACAAGACAGAACACTATATGTGTGTGTGTGTGTGTGTGTGTGTGTGTGTGTGTGTATGTGTGTATGTGTTTGTGTGTGTGTGTGTATCTTCTATCTTTTACTTGTTTTAGTCATTGGACTGCGACCATGCTAGGGCACCGCCTTGAAAAAGTTTTAGCCAAATGAACCGATCCCGGTACTTAATTTTTCTATCGTTTTCTTTTGCCGAAACGCTAAATTACGGGGACGTAAATACACCAACACCGGTTGACAAGTGGTGCTGTGGGACAGACACAGACACAATGACGTACATACACACACACACACACACAAAACACAAAAACAAACATACACGCACGCATGCACACACACACTAACACACACACACATATATACATATACACGACAAGCTTCTTTCAGTTTCCGTCTATCAAATACCCTCACAAGGCTTTGGTCGGCTCGAGGTTAGTGGAAGCCACTTGTCCCAAATGTCACGCAACAGAACCGAACCCGAAACCGTGTGGTTTGGAAGCTAGCTTCTTACCACACACCCACGCCTGCATCAATATGTCTGTAGAGATGAAAGACAAATCATCGGTTTAGCAGGAATAATCCTCAAGAAATCGATGAGAATTAACCAATCATGTTTTAAACAACAATTTTACTGTGCCACC
>NW_021824059.1:0-2500 GCF_006345805.1 Octopus sinensis | reverse complement strand
TTCATTTTTTTTCAGCTGAGGTGACTGAAACAACGAGAAATAAAGTGTCTTGCTCGAGGATACGACACGCTTCCGGGAATCGAACTCGTAACCTTACGATCGTAAACCGAATATCCTAAATGCTAAGGTACGTGTCTTCATAGTGTTATACAACAAACAATATTAACAAATTGAAATATAAGCTGAGGCAATATAACGTCGATCACAGAGATACGAACGTGACTTTCCGACAATTTCAACAGATTGAAGGCCGAAGGGTCTTTACTTACGTTCTAATGACCTTCAAGAAAAAGCAATCAAACTTCATGTAAATCACACTCTACTCATAAATAAAAAAAAAGACATTGTAGACTTTGCTCCACAAAAATAAGCCGGTGTGGTCGCAGCTGGAACGCTTTTGGTGATCTCAGGTTAAACAACAAAAACCAATTTAATAGACAACCTACCATTGGTTAAATAATTAATGTGTCAGTGGTTTTATAATATAAGCACAAGGCTACAAGTTTTGGAGGTAGAGAAAGAGTCGATTAAGTCAACCCCAGTACTTGGCTGGTACTTTATTTTATTGACTCCACCTCCTAGAAGGAAGAAAGACAAAATTGGCTTCTGTGGGATTCGAACTCCAGTGCCAGTTATATAATCCTCTTTTTGAATATGTGATACAAAACCACAAAATATAGTGAGTGTGTTTAATCGATTAAATTGACCTCATCAGCACTTCACTAGCGTTATAGTTTATCGACACGGAAGGCGGTGAGCTGGCAGAATCGTCAGCACGACGGGCAAAATGCCTAGCGGCATTTCGTCCGTCTTTACTCTCTCAGTTCAAACACCTCCAAAGTCGACTTTGCCTTTCATCCTCTGAGGGTCGATAAAATTGAGGATTGGGTTCAATGTAATCGAATTATCCTTCTCCAGAATTGCTGCTTTGTGCAAAAATTTGAAGCCAATATTTCTTCCAGTCTTTAAGGCGGCGAGCTAGCATAATAGTTAGCACACAAGGAAAAAAGGTTAACTGCATTTTGTGTCTTTACGTTCTGAGTTCAAATTCGACCGAGGTTGATTTTGACTTCCATCCTCTCTGAGTAGATAAAATAAGTACCAGTTGAACACTGGGGTCGATGTAATCGATTAATCTCCTCCCCAGAAATTGCTGGCCTTGTGCCAAGATTTAAAAATCAGTATTACTTCTAGTCTTAAAGGTGGCAAGATGGCAGAATCGTTAGCACGCCGGACAATAATGCGAAGCGTGCACAGCAGCATTTTCTTCCGACTTTACGTTCTGAGTTCAAACGCCGCCGGAATCGACTTTGCCTTTCATCCTTTCAGAGTCGATAAAATAAGTATCAGTTGAGCACTGAGGTCAATGTAATCGACTTAGCGTTCCCTCGAAATCGATCTCCCCATGCCAATGTTTGAAACTAGTAGTTCTTCCAGTCCTCGATGTTCTTATTTTAAATTCCACCAAGATCAACTTTACTCTTCATCTTCCGAGTGTCGACAAAATGAAGTAACATTCAGTATTGGGATAAAACTATTCGTCTAAACTCCACCCACTTAAGCAGCAAGCTTTGTGCCAAAATTAGAAAATATTTTATCGACCCAGAACGAGAAAACATGATGGTGGCCTCGACAGGATTTGAACTCAGAACGTTAAGTAATCAATAGTGCAATGTTCGTTTCTAACATTGATACAAAGCCACAAAACTGAAAAAGAAAGGATAATCAACGAAAATGACGTCACCAGTATTTTCACCGGTATTTTAATTTTATTTCTTTATTGCCCACAAGGGGACAAACAAGGACAGACAAAGGGATTAAATCAAATACATCGATTTGAACTCAGAACGCAACGGCAGACGAAATATTGCTAAGCATTTCGCCCGGCGTCCGGTATTTTATTTTATTGATTGCGGAATGGAAAGCAGCCAAGTCTACCTTGGTGGGATTTGAACACACAATGTAACGGACCATAAGTACTGCAAAGAATTTTGTTTTGCGTTCTATTTTTTTATCTTTTACTTATTTCAGCCATTAGGTTGCGGCCATGCTGGGGCATGACCTTAAGAATTTTTAGTCGAATGAATTGACCCCAGTACCTACATTCTTTTTAAAGCCTGGTACTTATTTTATCGATATCCTTTGCCGAACCGCTAGGTTACGTAAACACACCAACACCGCTTGCCAAGCGGTGGTGGGAGACAAACACACAAAGACACACACATATCTATATATATATATATATGTAGTATGTATGCGTGTGTGTGCGTGTGTGTGTGTGTGTGTGTGTGTGTGTGTGTGTGTGTGTGTGTGTGTGGTGTGCATGTATGTATTGAGTGTTTGAAGTGATGTATAGATAGTGTATATTAACAAGAAGGAGGCAATTCTTAAGCGCTCATAAAGATTATATCGAAAGTTCTGACTGATTGTTTCTATCTTTTTAATATATATGTGTGTGTGTGTGGTGTGTGTGTGTGTGTGTGTGTGTGTGTGTGTTGTG
>NW_021824058.1:17500-19936 GCF_006345805.1 Octopus sinensis | reverse complement strand
TCGGTCATGGACGAGCTGCGGGAAAGCGTGCCTCACCAACGGCGACCACACCTGTTCACCGTCGTCTACATAGAGCCAGAGATGTCGCAGTCCAGCGCGTGTCTGCGCATCATCAACCACGGCATCCCAGCCCTCCTTTTAACGGGTGTTGACAGCAAATGGATCGCCTGACCATCGGTACGCATCCTTTCCACAAGAAGCGAATAGATAGATAGATAGATAGATAGATAGATAGATAGATAGATAGACAGAAAGATAATAGATAATTAGATATTGAATGGATAGATAGATAGACAGATAAATAGATAGATAGATAGATAGAAAGATAAATAGATAGATAGATAGATAGATAGATAGATAGATAGATAGATAGATAGATAGATAGATAGATAGATAGATAGATAGATAGATAGATAGACAGATAAATAGATAGATAGACAGAAAGATAAATAGATAATTAGATAGATGAATGGATGGATAGATAGACAGATAAATAGATAGATAGATAGATAAATAGATAGATAGATAGATAGATAGATAGATAAGATAGATAGATAGATAGATAGATAGATAGATAGATAGACAGATAGACAAAGAGATACACAGATAAATAGGTAGATAGATAGAGAAGACAGACAGATAGATAGATAAGTAGGTAGACAGATAAATAGATAGATAGATAGATAGATAGATAGATAGGTAGATAGACTGACTGATAGATAGGGTAGATAGATAGGCAGATAGATAGATAGATATCTTTTTATTATGGCCACACAGGGCTAAACACAGAAAATAGACGAATATAATATTATATAGATATATAGATAGATAGATAGATAGATAGATAGATAGATAGATAGATAGATAGATAAATAGATAGATAGATAGGTAGATAGATAGATAGATAGATAGATAGATAGATAGATATCTGCTGGCGTATCAAATTAAAGTTGCAATGTCTTCTTGCCATTCATTAATTACTTGATAATTACGGCATGATGTATAAGGTGTACAAACACACAAACACCCAAGCGCCCCCACATACACTCACACACACGCGCGCGCGCGCGCATTTTCAATAAAACACGCATATTTAATAAATCTCTGAACGATGTATAAACAGTAGCTGCACGACAATGTGAAGTATATTTGCCACTTATATGTGGCTAACCCTTAAGGGTGGATGCTACTGTAGATGTAGCCCCAGGAGAACATCTTCTCCAGCTGGCTATTGACACACTTTCTGTGCCTTGTCAGTATTTGCAAATGGAAGGCATCCTTCCCATCGTCGACCTGACGTGATACGCACGGACCCGAGTTTCTGGGTATTTACCCGTCGTCAGCGCACAACAATCATCGGTCTTCGATGTGAAGGGGTCTCAATGCAAACACATACGGAAAGTGCGAGGAATATTAATGGAGTATATGGGGATTGGACAATAAGCGTAAGCCAGTGTTAACGGTCGTTCCAGAAATTCCGAGCCAGAAACTACAGCCTAGAAGATGAGTCTCGTCCTGGGTGATCTGTAGAACTTGACGAGGATACCCTGCAAACCCTGGTGGAACAAAAACCCATTGTAACTGTTGAAGAGCTAGCAGAGAAGATTGGATTCGGTCATTCAACCGTTCATCGACACTGGTATGCCATCGGAAAAGTCAGCAACATTAATCAATAATATGTTTCAAACAAACTTTCCGAGTCTAATCGCCCCCAGAGAGGGAACGTGTGCTCTTCTTTGCTGTTACGTCACACGAATGAACCGTTTTTTGGACCAAATACTGACTGGTGACAAGAAATAGAGGTTCTCTCTAAAAATGTCAAGCGCTGAAAACAGTAAGTAGGGAAAGGAGAAACATAGAGGCTAAAGAAGATCTCCACTCGCGTAAGGTGTTGTTATCTTTGGTGGGATGTGAAAGCTTTAGAACACTTTGAACTTTTAAACCGAAACCAAACGATAACAAAGGAGATCTACTGAGAGCAGCTTGAGCGGCTTAAGTCAACGCTAGAAGAAAAACGACCATCTTTTGTTTTAAGACGAAAGGTGTTATTCCATCAGGATTAATGCTCGGTCACATACAGCAAGGATGACATTCTAAAGGCTGGAGCAGTTTGAATGGGAAACGATGCCCCACCCACCATATTCGCCGGACGTTGCCCCATCTGATTATTATTTATTCCGTAGTCTTCAAAGTCATTTGGACGGAAAAATATGAATTCTGTTGATGAGGTCAGAACAGTTGTAGAGAAGTATTTTTTTCTCACGGACAAGTGAACTTTGCAAGTCTACCAGAGAGATGGAGGAGTAGAAAATGAAGGAGAGTATATTTTAGATTAAAAAAGAAATTTGTTTACCTTAATTTTGGAAAATAAAAGCAGTTTTATTTATGGGCTGACCCAATATATATATATATATATATATCTATATATATATTATA
>NW_021824058.1:0-10000 GCF_006345805.1 Octopus sinensis | reverse complement strand
TGTCGCGCACATGTAGCTATGATGCGTTTGCCTGATGTACCCTTATCAGGCGGGTAGTCATGAGGGGTATACTGGGCTTCGTAAATTTATAACCCAGTGTCACTGATGGCATGTGCTGATCTCTCACTCAATGATAATAATAATCCTTTCTACTATAGGCACAAGGCCTGAAATTTCAGGGGAGGGGTCTAGTCGATTACATCAACCCCAGTGCTCTACTGGTACTTATTTTATCGACCCAGAAGAAAATAAAAGGGATGGTCGATTCAAGGTCGACCCCAGCGGAATTCTATCCCAGAACATAAAGACAGACGAAATACCGCTAAGCATTTTGTTCGGTTTCAAATTGTGGCATAAGACCAGCAATTTTCAGGTGAGGGGCTACGTTCATTACAGTGCTTAACTGGTACTCGTTTTATCGACTCCAAAAGATAAAAAGTAAAGTCAACCTCGGCAGGATTTGAACTCAGAACTTAGAGATGGACGAGATGTTGTTAAGCATTTTGCCCGGCGTGCTAACGATTCTGCCAGCTCGCAACAACAACAATTGAACTGAGCGAAACGTAGCAACGGAATACAAGTTCTAAATGATGGACGTAGAAGAGAAGCGAATGGAAAGGGTTACAAGTGTCTTCGTATTGTACAATAAGGTCAAATGATGAACACCAAGGTGAAAGAAAAGCATTTTTCTGGGGATTTCACCAGAAGAGTGTAAAAGCTATGTAGATCCAAGCTGAATGGAGGAAACTTGATCAAAGGCATCAACGCATGGGCTGTAGGTGCAGTACGCTACTGCGCAGAATTTGCGGAACGGACAAATGAGGAACTGTCAATATGGACAGAAAGATTAGGAATTTAAAGGCTATGCATGGGTACCTTCATACGAAAAGTAACGTAGCGCGAGTCTTTACCTACCCGGGAAGGGAGATGTAAGAAGATTGATCGGAATAGGGGATAGTGATTGGAAATAGATGAGGTCTTTGGATGTTTCTCTGAGGAATAGTGATGAACAACTGTAGCTGGCTGCACTGAATGAGAAGGTGATTCAGTGACAATGGTGAACACCCCCAAGATTACAATATAAAGACTAATGGATGAGAAGGGCCTACACGGAGATTTTTTCCAACGAACATTGGAAGAAGCTGATGAAGTGTCTTAGAAATGGTTAAGACCTAGTTTTTAAAGGAGACAAGGCATCCTTTTGTATTAGTGAAATTTGAACTCAAACCGTCGTGACGGGCGAAATAGCGCTAATCATTTTCCCCCGGCGTGCTAACAATTCAGCCAGCTCACCATCTTAATAATGATAATCATTATTCTTTTCTACTCTAGGTACAAGGACTTGAAAATTTTTTGGGGGGAAGGGGGTTAGTCGATTATATCGACCCCAGTGCGTAACTAGTACTTATTTAATCGACCCCGAAAGGATGAAAGGCAAAGTCAACCTCGGCAGAATTTGAACTGAGAACGTAGCGGCAGACGAAATACCTATTTCTTTACTATCCGCAAGGGGCTAAACACAGAGGGGACAAACAAGGACAGAGAAACGCATTAAGTGGATTATATTGACCCCAGTGCGTAACTGGTACTTATTTAATCGACCCCGAAAGAATGAAAGGCAAAGACAACCTCGGCAGAATTTGAACTGAGAACGTAGTGGCAGACGAAATACCTATTTCTTTACTGCCCACAAGGGGCTAAACACAGAGGGGACGAACAAGGTCAGACAAACGGATTAAGTCGATTATATCGACCCCAGTGTGTAACTGGTACTTATTTAATCGACCCCGAAAGGATGAAAGGCAAAGTCGACCTCGGCAAATTTGAACTGAGAACGTAGCGGCAGACGAAATACCGCTAAGCATTTGGTCCAGAGTGCTAACGATTTTGCGCGCTCGCTGCCTTGATAACAATAATAATAATAACAATAACAATAATAATAATAATAATAATAATAATAATAATGTATTATCTATCTGAGGTGCTTATGACTTGACAGATAACTAAAGACTCCACTTCATTTTTACCTACACTGTGTTATGAAGGAATAATAATAATAATAATAATAATAATAATAATAATAATAATAATAATAATATAATAATAATAATAATAATAATAATAATAATAATAATAATAATAATAATAATAATAAGAAGAAGAAGAAGAAGAAGAAGAAGAAGAAGAAAGTAGATTGGAGCGATTGATGCAAATTTTTCATCGGGTAAAGACGAGACAAAAGGTTACGAAGAACAAGATGGCAGATGCATCACTAAAAGAAAAACCGTTTTATTCTCAACTCCGGTGTTTTGCGTTAAAGGTTATGGTGAAGAGGAAGGTCAAAATATTATTTGATCATAGCGTAGAGACGTCTGACATGTTCGATTATCTCTCGCTTATGAAGAAGACATTGTTGATTATCTTACACAAACAAACTAATAAATCAATAAACCAGCTGTTACCGTTATTACAATTAGGTGTCGACTAATTGAGAGAATAGGAAATGGGGTTTTGTGTTGTTATTGCAGATCTTCGAAGTATCGTAATATGATAACACTACATATTTGCAGTACAGAAGCAAGGCTGTTAAAAGCTAAAATGTGAAAATCTATTTGAATTTTTTTTTCTTATACAAATAATCATCTGTATGGCTTTGTGATAAAAAAGCTCGTTTTCCAACCACATGGTTCTTGGTTCAGTCCCACTGCGTGGCATTTCAGGCAAATCTGTCCTACTACATATTTCTTTACTGCCCACAAAGGGGCTAATCACAGAGAGGACAAACAAGGACAGACAAACGTATTTCTTTACTGCCCACAAAGGGGCTAAACACAGAGACGACAAACAAGGACAGACAAACGTATTTCTTTACTGCCCACAAAGGGCCTAAACACAGAGACGACAAACAAGGATAGACAAACGTATTTCTTTACTGCCCACAAGAGGCTAAACACAGAGAACAAACAAGGACAGACAAACGTACTAAGTCGATTATATCGACCCCAGTGCGTAACTGGTACTTATTTAATCGACTCCGAAAGGATCAACGGCGAAGTTGACCTCGGCGGAATTTGAACTCAGAACGTAGCGGCAGACGAAATACCGCTAGGCATTTCGCCCGGCGTGCTAACGTTTCCTCCAGCACGCCGCCTACTACAGCCAACAACCAAAGCCTTGTGAATAGACAAAAACTGAGAGATGAGTGCGTGTGTGTGTGTGTGTGTACATGTATGTATATATATATATATATATATATATATATATATATATATATTTGTGTATATGTGTGTGCCTGTGTTTGTTCCTATGTCCCTGTTACTGAACAGTTCAGCGTAAGAGATCAATAAAAGAAGTGCCAAGCTTAAGGAGGTTCTAAGTACTGGGATCGTTACGTTGGACTAAACTTTTCCATCTGCAGATGCCCCCTAACAACATCCAGCCATCTGGTGCGGGGCCTACCACGAGGACTTTCCCAGCCTCGAATGGGAGTAAAACCCTGGTAGGATTATGTAGCGGAAGACGGAGGGCATGTCGGTACCAGCGCATGCGACGGATAACTAAGGGATGGGAGTTGAATGTATGAAAACCAAAAACAGGAATTTTGAAAGAGAAAATCAATAGAACTAGTTTTAAATTTTCGAATGGTTATGGAAGTTCACCAGAACAAAAAAAATAATAATCAAAGGGGTTCACAGATAAAATAATAATAAAAAAAACATGGCTGAAAACCAATGATTTAAATAAATAAAGAACGACTGAGTGTTGCAAAAGTAAGACTTTATTTTGCAGTTGTTTCGAGTCGAGAGACCTCGTAGATAACTGCAAATTCCATATTGCCTCCTATATTGGTTCAGTAAGTATATAGCATAATGGAATCACGCGAAAGAGAGAAAGAAAAACCGAAATATTAGTTGATTAGTTGAATAGTTGATTTAGTATTATGAGAGTTGGAATATAAAAATAGCGAGCTAGTTCTAAACTGCTTCATTATTATCGAATTTAACGGCGAATTTTCTTCACGTGTTGCGTTTTATTACGTTCAGTTTTTCAGTATCCGCTGATGTGATATCTAATATGTTGTGCTGAAATTATATGTTCTATAATACTTCGCACTCGCCAGCTTTTTATTCCTCTCTGCAGTATTTAAGTCCACTTAAACCTAGGAAATATTTTCAGAAGTTCTCATATGCGACACACATTCTTTATGCTATCGGCGAATCGTGGCTACCGTTGAGCATTGGCTTACGGTGGTTTATTTCACGTTCATAACTGGAATGCACACACGTGTACGTACAGACACACATACACACAGACGTACACACAAACACACACACACACACACACACACACTCACACTTCATCCACACGCTACATTGAAAGAGCAAATTCTATTTAAACTCGTGTTCCCCCAGTACATATTTTCATGTATTTTCCTTATAGAGATGGACAGGTTATCAATCACCTCCGCGTGCGACAATTCTACTGATGTCATGTATGAGTGGATATAACTTTTCTTATTAACTGTCGTAGGTTATTCAAATTGCCCATTTTTTTTAGTCAAATGCTTTCTCTATAATATATCTTTATGTTCATTCTTTATTCCAAGCAAATAAAACGCCTCAAGAAGAAATATCACTCTGTCTTCGAGTTCTTGACGAAGGAGAAATCCGATGATATATAAAACGGGATTCAAATTATAGCAAGTTCGGGAGAAGAGGTAAGTCGATTAGATAGACACCAGTATTCATGTGGTATCTATTTTATCTACCAGAAATGATAAAAGGCAAAGTGAACCTCGGCGGAATTTGAACTCAGAACATGAAGACGGAAGGAATGTCAGTGAGCATTTTGCCCAACGTGATAACGATTCTGCCAGCTTCCTGCCTTACTGAGATCAACGATATTGGTTTTACATTTTGGCACAAGGTCAGCAATTTCGGGTGGATACTAAGTGGGAGAGAATAAGTCGAGTACGTCGACCCCCCCCCCAGTGGTACTCATTTTACCGAACCCGAAAAGATGGAAGGCAAAATCGACTTCGGCGGAACTTGAACTCAGAACGTAACAACGGATAAAATGTTGCTTAGCTTTTTGTCTGGAGTGCCAACAGTTCCTCCAAGCTCATCGCTGTATAATATTAGCTTTGAATATTTGGCACAAGGCCAGCACAGTTTGGGTAGGGGTTAAGTCGATTACATCGACCCCAGTACCCAACTCGTGTTTATTTATCGAATCCCCGAAGGATAAAGGCAAAGACGACTTGGGCAGGATTTGAACCCAGACGATAAAGATGGACGAAATGCCGTCAAGTATTTTGTACGGAATGCTAACGATTCTGTCAGCCCGCCGCCTTAACAATGATGATCATTTTTAATATAGGCACAAGGACCGGAATTTTAGGATAAGGAGGGCGTCGGTTACATCGACCCCAGTGCGAGCTGGCAGAAACGTTAGCACGCCGGATGAAATGCTTAGCAGTATTTCGTCTGCCGTTACGTCGTGAGTTCAAATTCCGCCGAGGTCGACTTTGCCTTTCATCCTTTCGGGGTCGATAAATTAAGTACCAATTATGCACTGGGGTCGATATAATCGACTTAATCCGTTTGTCTGTCCTTGTTTGTCCTCTCTGTGTTTAGCTCCTTTGTGGGTAATAAAGAAATAGATATTTATTTTATCCCTTCCGAAAGGATAAAAACCAATGTCGACCTTTGAAATATAGGTCTTACTGGACTGGGTCAACGTGCTTTTCCTCATTTTCCATTTCTTTTTTTTTTTTAATAAAAGTCACGTGTTCATAGACTAAGAATAAATGAAACCGAGAAACTGAAACACCGTCTCTCTCTTTCTCTCTCTTTCGCTCTTTCTCCTCACTTTCGCTTTCAGTCTAACTTCCACTTTTTCGTTCCTTCTCTTACTATCTTTCGTTCTCGGTCACATCCTTTCTCTCTCTTTGTTTATCTTTCTTTCTCTCTTTCACTCTCTCTCTTTCTCTCTCTTGTTCTTTCTCTGTACATTTTTCACTCCTACTCTCTCCCCTTCTTCTGCTCCCGATTTCTTTCTTTCTTTCTTTCTTTCTTTCTTTCTTTCTTTCCTTCTCTCTCTTATTCTCTCGCTTACTTTTTCGCTCTTACTCCCTCTCTCTCTCCCGCCTACTCTCTCCTACTCTTTCGCTCTTACCCTCTCTCTCCCGCCTACTCTCTACCATACTTTCTCACTCTTACACTCTCTCTGTCTCTCTCCCTCTTACTCTCTCTCTGCCTCCCTCCCTCTTACTCTCTATCTCTATTGTCTGTGAGGCGTTGCTGCTACTTAATGCGAAAGTAAAGATTCGTTTCACAATTCCAAAAGTCGAACAGTTACAGTTATCAGTTGAATCTGCACAATAAGAAATTTCGGAGGATCTTTCCCAAAGACACCATCACCGAAACACTTGTCTCTCACTTTCTCTTTCTATTTCTCTTTCTTTTTCTTTCTCACCCTATCGCTTTCTCTATCACTCTCTGTTTGTCAATCCCTTTCTCTCACATACAGCCTCTCTCTCTCTCTCTCATACACAAGCGCAAACAGATATACGTAGATGTACACATATACACACTTATACACACAGATACACCCACACACACACACTCTCTCTTTTCTCTCTCTCTTTCACTCTTACACACACACACTCTCTCTCTCCCTCTCTCTCTTTCACTCTCACACACACCACACTCTCTCTCTCTCTCTCTTTCTCTCTCTCTTTCACTCTCACAACCACACCACACTCTCTCTCCTCTCTCGCTCTCTCTTTCTCTCTCCTCTTCTCTCTCTCTTTTCACTTCTCACACACACACACACTCCTCTCCTCTCTCTCTCTCTTTCTCTCTCTCTTTCACTCTCACACACACACACACATCTCTCTCTCTCTCTCTCTCTCTTTCTCTCTCTCTTTCACTCTCACACACACACACACTCTCTCTCTTTCACTCACACCACACACACACACACACACACAAATAAATACAAACATACTGACGCACATTATGACAGACACACATCATTATATGCTTCCATTATTTGTGACTTGCAATGTTTTTCTTCGTCTTCTCATCAGCAGTT
The DNA here is from genome assembly GCF_006345805.1 of Octopus sinensis. Classification (NCBI taxonomy): domain Eukaryota; kingdom Metazoa; phylum Mollusca; class Cephalopoda; order Octopoda; family Octopodidae; genus Octopus; species Octopus sinensis. The sequence goes on along the minus strand of NW_021824058.1, from coordinate 2,902 downwards.
TCCGCGTATTTCAAAGGAAACCAGGTGTATTTTTTATTACCAATACAAACATAACCAATACAAACACTAGCAAATGCTAACATTACGTAACTCTTCCCATAATACCGTTTCTCAATCCGCTGTATTTTCGAATCTCTTAATCTGTCTTTATCCGTTACGATCAACTTAATCTTCGTAACGGAATAAAAATCAGAAAGATGTTGATATGATACAGACGAATAAATGAAACAGCCAGTGTTCTGTGGTAAGAAGCTTGCTTCCCAACGACATATCCCCGGGTTCGGGCCCGCTTTGTAGCACCTTGGGCAAGAGCTATGGCTATAGCTCTGGACCGACCAAAGAATTGCCAGTAGATATGCTAAACAGAAATTGAAAGAAGCTTGCCAATCCTAACACTCGCAAATTTATAACTATATCAAACTCCATTCTTCATCAAGTGCCACATATTAGAGGAGGCTCCTAGTAATAACAGTGTAGCGCAAAACGGCGGTGCATCAGCATGGCCGCAGCTCTGAGCTGAAACTTAAAAAAAAAATCGGAATATTACACTGAGGAGAACAATAGGTAAATATAATTTTCTTTAAGTTCGAAACGTGTCTGTGATTAACCGAAGTCGTGTTGACTCATCATTTTCCCTTTTACCTACTTAAAAACAAAGGGTGTTATTGTCTCGGAGATTTTTATGGTAGTTGAAAAGACATTAGCGTCTATTTCTAATTCAGTACGTGGCGAGTCACTCAGCTGACCCCTGATTATAATTATGTATATAATTATAATTATAAGCGAAATGCTTAGCGTTATTTCGTCTGCCGTTACGTTTTGAGTTCAAATTCCGCCGAGATCGACTTTGCTTTTCATCCTTTCGGGGTCGATAAATTAAGTACCAGTTACACACTGGGGTCGATGTAATCGACATAATCCGTTTGTCTGTCCTTGTTTGTCCCCTCTATGTTTAGCCCCTCGTGGGTAGTAAAGAAATAGGTATTTCAACTGCCGCTACGTTCTGAGTTCAAATTCCGCCGAGGTCAACTTTGCTTTTCATCCTTTCGGGGTTGATAAAATAAGAATTAGCTGTGTACAGGGGTCGATGTAACCGACTAGCTCCTTTCACTAAAATTTCGGGCCTTATGCTCGAACTATCATCATAAAGGCGGATAACTGGTAAAATCTTTAGCACGCCGGACAAAATGTTTGGCGTCATTTCGTTCTTCTTTAGGTTCCGAGTTCAAACTCCACCGAAGTCGAATTTGCTTTTAGCACTGGGGGCGGATGGTGAGAAGGGGTGTAATCGACAAAAGCTCCCCCACCCCACCCATTTTCAAGCCTTGTACCTATAGTAGTAATCATTATTATTTTTAAGGTGGTGAGCTGGCAGAATTGATAGCACGCTGGATAAAATGTTAATCGGCATTTCGTTCGCCTTTAGATCCTTAGTTCAAATTTCACCAAGGTCAGTTTTGCCTTAATTTTTTCGGGCTCGATAAATTAAGAACCAGGGAAGTGGATGTAATTGATTACATCCCTCCCCTAAAATTTCAGGCCTTGTGCCTATAGTAGAAAATTATTATCATCCTCCTCATTATTATTATTATTATTATTATTATTATTATTATTACTCAAGGTGGCGAGCTGACAGAATCTATAGCGCGCAGGGCAAAATGCTAAGCGACATTTCGTCCGTATTCTGAGTTCTGAGTTCAAATTCCGCTGAGGTCGACTGTGCTTCTCTTCTTTTCGGGGGTCGATAAAATAAGTACCAGTTGCGCGCTAGGGTCGATGTAATCGACTTTCTCCCTCCCCAGAATTTCAGACCTTGTGTCTTCAGTAGAAAGAAATAATCAATATTATTATGGATTTTGTTGATGGAAGCGTTCATTCCTCAGTAGGTTACTTAAAATTATGAGGAACTCACATTACGTTTTGATCTATTTTCGAGTATTCCTTTAAGAATATTTTTGGTGATTCTCTCCCAGAAAATCTACATTATTGTATAATATTTTAATTATTGAAACCCCAGCTTTCAATATCAATAATGGGAAATTGCATCGTTTTCACCAGGCTCCTGTACGATAAATAATAATCAATAAATCATTTCCATAAGTAAGAAAATCATTGTTATCGCAGAGCAATCTTGGCATCAGGCTTAGAATTCTTAGAATGCTTCATTTCTTATTTAAAAGACTACTCTGAAATAATCTTCAAATGAACGAAGTTTTAGGATAGCTGACAATATTTATAGAAAATGTAGTCAAGTTTGAATGTTCGACAATGTCACCCGTCAATTACGATGTAGTTAAATTCAAACGTTCGACTCTGTAGCCAGTCGGTTTCTGTTTCGCTAAATGGAAACGTTCAGTAATGTAAATTGTCCGTTTTAATGTAGCTAAATTTAAGCGTTCGACAGTTTAGACGCAGACATGGCTGTGTGGTTAAGATTTAAATCGTTTTGAATCCATGTTCTTTCGGGTTCGGTCCTACTGTATGGCAATTTGGGCAGGTACCTTCTACTATAACCCCGGCCAAATCAATGTCGTGTCAGTGAATTTGGTAGAGGGAAACTTAATGGAAGCCCGCCGTATCTATCTATCTATCTATCTATCTATCTATCTATCTATCTATCTATCTATCTATCTATCTATCTATCTATGTCTGTCTGTCTGTCTGCCTGTCTGTCTGTCTGTCTATCAATCTATACACACACAAGACATGTTGACAGTGACTACGAAGTTTCGGCCACCAAAGCCATCGTCGGAATGCTGACGATGACTTAGCTAGCCAACATGGCCAAAAAACCACAATTTTATAGCAAATTTCGAAGTAAATGAAAAATTAAAACCTTTACCTTGTTATATAACGGTTATACCATGATTTCAGATTTCTTTACAAATAATATCGCCTGCCA
>NW_021824057.1:15000-19965 GCF_006345805.1 Octopus sinensis | reverse complement strand
CCTTGGGCAAGTGTCTTCTACTATAGACTCGGGCCGAACAAAGCTTTGTGAGTGGACTTGGTATGCGGAAACCGAAAGAAGCCCGTCGTATATATGTATATGTGTGTGTGTGCCTGTATGTTTGTGTGTCTGTGTTTGTCCCCCTAGCATTGCTTGACAACCGATGCTGGTGTGTTTACGTCACCGTAACTTAGCGGTTCGGCAAAATAGACCGATAGAATAAGTACTAGGCTTACAAAGAATGAGTCCTAGGGTCGATTTGCTCGACTAAAGGTAGTGCTCCAGCATGGCCGCAGTCAAATGACTGAAAGAAGTAAAGAGTATATATCTAAAAAGGTCTTTCTATGTTCGAGGATATGAATCCAAATGCTCAACATTTTCCCAAGATTATGGGGGCTTGTCACGAAACTTTTGCTCCTTATAATGTAATCCGTGAGGAAAAGAAGAAGACAGTTCAAGGAATTCTCAACTGATTTTTTAAACGCATCGAACAAGAACAGCCAGATTCAGCTGTCGATGTTGACGATCCACAGCCATCTCCATCCGCGATGTAAACCACCAAATTGTATGTACTTATTGGTAAATTTAAAATAATTTAGTTTTTTTACTATTGCAAAATAGTAATAATTACTGAATTTGTTTTTAAGCTTAAAAAAGGCTTTTATTTTACCATGTCTTATTGCAAACCGCATTCGTAAATAGAGTGTCCGTGATGTACAGTAAACACCGCGAAATTGTATTCGGAAAGTTAGATTACATTTTGTTTTTACTGTACTGTATTAAAAAATAAAAATCATTTGTTGTAAGCTTAAAATAGGTTTTTCTAAACCATGTATTATTGAAAATGCATTCATAAATAAAATACTGAACTGCGAGTGGTTATTATCGGTTTAGCCTAGAGACAAGTAAATCCGGCCTAGTCTAGCCCAGAATAAGTTAATTCAACTCAAGTCGTGTCTCCTGGAACCAATTAACGATGTGGGGTGCAGTATTCCTGTATATATATAAGTGTAGCTGTGTGGTTCCAGGCTCAGTCCCACTGTGTGGCACCTTGGGGAAGTGTCTTCTACTAAAAGGTGGTGCATCAGCATGGCCGCAGCTCTGAGCCGAAACTATATATATATATATATATATATATATATAAAACAGAATTTGTGTGTGTATCTGTGTGTGGTGCGCATGTTCCTTATGAATTCGAAAAGCGAGTTGCCGATTTTGACGTATGAGGTATCAAAAGATTGAGTATTCTTTCGACTACGAAATAAAATATGTTTTTTGCACAACAACTCTTTTTTTACTGCAAAAATAATCTCGAAAATGCGGTCGGGTCACACAATTTTGAGATCATTTTCGTGCAATATTTGGATTTGCTTCTAATCTACGTTGCCAATTTTAATGATTTTGGTGTCAATTTTAATGTTGGGGGTGCTGATTCCGGTGATGTAGTGGTGATGAGAACGTTTGTGATGCTCAAATCCCTATATGTCAACAGGAAATGACCCAAAAATATGATTTTTTTGGCACAAGTATTGGCATATTTTACGTACCACCCACTTCCGCTTTTTTTCTCAACATTTCTTAGGATTTCTATGTTTTCGAATTAGAATACGATTTTGCTCAAAAATCACGTTTTCATAAGTTTAATTTCCTCCCTCCCCATCCAATTTCTTAATTTTTTACTTTTTCAAAATTTTTTTTTAATCCACGTAGAAAAATACAGAGATGCGAATCAGGGAGACTTTTTTAAAATTTTAATTTTTCTTAAAAAAACACTTAATGTCCCACACTCATCAGATTAAGTGCCTTCAGACTATCATCTCTTCAGCGCCACAAAAGAGGGTTTGAGAGGCAAACATTATTCCAGTGACGAGGAAGTGAAAACTGTAGTGAAGAAGTGGCTCAAAGAACAGTCAACAGAATTTTACCGGGCAGAGATACATGCTCTCATTCGAAGGTGGAACATTGCTATTCAGAGAAACAGTGACTATGTTGAGAAGTAGGGATGTGATCCACAGAGGACCAGCTTCATTTTGATGTATGATACATGTTCCTCTGTTGGTAATTATACCCGTCCTAAACAAAATGGCCTTACTTTTTGATCCACCCTCGTATGGATTTAAAAATATGTATATAGTTAGCAATAAAGGAGGTAGCAGAGCAGAGGCCAAGAACTACAGACCTATTTCTCTGACATCACACATCAGCAAGGTCATGGAACGAATAGTCAGAAGGAAACTAATCACCTTCCTTGAAGAAAATGACTTGCTGCCTGACACCCAACATGGTTTCCGACCAGGAAGAAGCTGCTTAACTCAGCTCCTACAACACTATGACTGGGTGCTGAAACGACTGCTCAACCACTCAAATGTGGGAGTCATATATTTCGACTTTGCAAAGGCCTTTGATAAAGTCGACCATGGAGATATGTCACAAACTGCGTGATTTTGGCATAGTTGGAAAATTGGGAGAATGACTTCGTGACTTTCTGAAGGATAGAAGTTAGGTGGTAGTAGCCAATTAACACGCAATTAACACGCAAATAGTGAGCGGTGTTCCGCAAGGCACTGTTTTGGGACCACTACTGTTCATAATGGCCCTCTCAGACATGCCCTCAGCCACGCAGAGATCCACGATCACAAGTTATGCAGATGATACAAAAGTTTCACAGGCAGTATAGAACCCTGAAGACACTAAGCACCTGCAATGTAAGCTGGACAAAATATACAAGTGGGCTGAAAAGAATAGCATGCAGTTCAATGCTGAAAAGTTTCAAGCTTTATGCTATCAGCATGCAAAACTAAATGCAATACCCAATAAATACACTGGACCTGGAGGGATTGCAATCCCAGAGGCACAATCAGTGCGAGACCTGGGTATTTACATGAGTGATGATGCAACCTTTCATCTGCATGTTGCTAAATTGGCAATGAAATGTAGGCGGCTGACCGGATGGATTCTTAGAACCTTTAGAACAAGAGACCAGGAAACCATGATGGTCCTCTGGGGGACACTTGTCCTAAGCCACTTTGACTATTGCTCTCAGCTATGGTCACCATCCAGTGTCAAGTTAATCACAGAACTTGAGGCGATCCAACGAAGCTACACGATGAAGATAGCCTCTGTGCAGCATATAAGCTATTGGGAAAGACTCAAGAGATTGAGACTCTATTCCTTAGAACGTAGGCGAGAAAGATATGCCATAATATACATCTGGAAGATCCTAGAAGGACTTGTCCCAAACTTTGGCATCGAAAGTTACACAAACACCAGAACTGGGCACCACTGCACAGTGCCAAGGACTCCAAATTTGCCATCAAGATGTAGGACAAGATACTGTGATAGCCTGGGCTTCCGAGGCCCACAGCTCTTCAATATCCTCCCAAAGAACCTAAGAGACGGGGTGGATGCAGATGTCTTTAAAATGAAACTGGATCTCTTCTTGTCAGGTGTCCCAGATGAACCAACTACACGGCAGGAGGTGCAGATGAGGGCAGCTGCATCGAACTCTCTCATGCACCAAATGGCAATTGCTAAAAAGCATTCGTGAAGTAAAATCATGTAGCAACACCAAATGGCGGTGCCCCAGCATGGCCACAGCTTGTGAACTGAAATTAGATAAAAATTTAAAAAATAAAAAAAAAAAAAATGTATATACTTAACAATGTATATATTTAACAACGTATCTATTTAATAATGTAAATATTTTAAAGTGTATATATTTAATGAGAGATATATTTGATAATGTATATATTTAACAATGTATAAAATCGACAATGTTATATTCAAGACTGTATGCGTTTAATAGTATATATTTAACAATATACATTTAAACAAGGTTTATCTTTAATTCTAATGCTACTACTACTAACAATGATGACAATAATATTTATGATAATAATAATAATAATAATAATAATAATAATAATAATAATAATAATAATAATAATAATAATAATAATAGTAATAATAGTAATAATAATAATAATGATAATAATAACACCAACAATATGTATGTATATACTTATATACTTAACAAAAATATATGTGTGTGTGTGTGTGTGGTGTGTGTGTGTGTGTACGTATGTATGCACACTTTACAATATATATATTTAACCTTTAAATGGCAGACATCATCAACTTATGTCTCAAAAAATTTTCATGGATACGGCCATCATCAAGAGATACCCGAGCATCTACTTCGTCAAACGTGCCTAAGCATAAGTAGCCCTTATCGATGGTAGAAATCAGGTCACAAATGGAAGACTTATACAGTGATCAAGAAGATTTTACATTTTTTTTTCTTTCATCATCGTCAGACGAGATAGATGATGTTCTACATAGCACAAAAGAAAGGTATGCTTCAATTCGCTCTGGATGGAAAAGTTCATCGATTTTTTCTCCATTTGTTACATTCGTTTGACAATAGTGCAAAAATCTCAGATACTTGAATATTTTACCGCACTTTAAGGCGGCGTGCTGGCAGAATCGTTAGCACGCTGGACAAAATGCTTAGCTGCATTTCGATTGTCTTCACGTTCTGAATTCAAATTCCACCGCGGTCTATTTTACCTTCCTTCATTGCGGGGTCGAGTAAATAAGTACCAGTTGAATAATGGGGTCGGTGTTATAGACTTATCCCTTCCCCAAAACTTCTGGCCTTGTACCAAAATTTAAACCAAAATATATTAACGCCCTTTTCGATGAGATTGTAAATGATATTGCGAGAGGCTGGAGATAGGAACGAAGACTTCCTTTTGCAAATACTGATAGGGCACAGAAAGTGTGTCAATAGCCAGCTGGAGGAGATGTCTTCCTGGGGCTACAAGCTAGAGTAGGATTAACTCTTAAGGGTTAGCCAGATTTAGGTGGCAAATATACTTCACGATGTCGTGCAGCTACTGTTTATACCTCGCTCACAGATTTATTATTGCTTATATATATATATGAATGTATGTACATATGTGT
>NW_021824057.1:0-10000 GCF_006345805.1 Octopus sinensis | reverse complement strand
ATGAAAATATTTGTAAAAATAAATAAATAAACGAATTATGTATACACACACACACACACACACACATAGTAAATCCAAACATGAACAAAGAGAAAACACAACAACGCGAGGACGTGGAACAAGTATAGTGTTATTAGTGTTATTGGACGCACAGGAAAGGAAAGAAAGAAGGTGGATTTAACGTTTCGAGCAGAGCTCTTCGTCAGAAACAAAGAAAAAGGAAGGGAAGACGGAGAAAGAAAATCGCCAATAATACACTCGCGGTCACACACACACACACATATATATATATATATTTCTGGCTTTTGGTAAAAGAAAATACAGGAGGATCAGTTAATTATGATTTTATTGAACATATTCCCATCTCACATTCACACACTTATTGCAGCAGTCCTTCAGTTTATCGCAGCCCTGTAAAAGACCTCGGAAGGTTGGACCTCCATCCAGGCCTTTCGCGATATCCTTAAAGTCAGGAACTTTTCAGCAACCCCTTGTGTGTGTATAGATGTGTTTGTGTGTGTGTGTGTGTACATATATATACATGTGCGTAGGAGGCGCAATGGCCCAGTGGTTAGGGCAGCGGACTCGCGGTCGTAGGATCGCGGTTTCGATTCCCAGACCGGGCGTTGTGAGTGTTTTTTGAGCGAAAACACCTAAAAAGATCCACGAGGCTCCGGCAGGGGATGGTGGTGATCCCTGCTGTACTCTTTCACCACAACTTTCTCTCACTCTTACTTCCTGTTTCTGTTGTACCTGTATTTCAAGGAGCCGGCCTTGTCACTCTCTGTGTCACGCTGAATATCCCCGAGAACTACGTTAAGGGTACACGTGTCTGTGGAGTGCTCAGCCACTTACACGTTAATTTCACGAGCAGGCTGTTCCGTTGATTCGGATCAACCGGAACCCTCGTCGTCGTAACCGACGGAGTGCTTCCATCCACATTAGAAGTACTCTCAGACACGAGTGTGCTGATGTTTTTTCTGTAGAAAAAAAAACACCTGCAGAAAAGTTACAATGATGGCATTCAGGTTTCCATTCACGCCACAGAATGGTTCTTGAGAATAAACGAAGCCATTATCATTAGCAAGACCAAGCCCCGAATTAATAACAGACCCGAGCTGCACGCAGGTGATTGGCTATTATAGCAAAGCTATCATGCGCATACCAAGCTCCCGCCACTCCACACTCAGTACAGAGTAGAAAAGGTAGCTCACATCAGAACTCCGATTTCTATTTTCCGGAGAATGGATGGAAGCACTCCGTCGGTTCCGACGACGAAGCTTCCGGTTGATCCGATCAACGGAACAGCCTGGTCGTGAAATTAACGTGTAAGTGGCTGAGCACTCCACAGACACGTGTACCCTTAACGTAGTTCTCGGGATATTCAGCGTGACAGAGAGTGAAATACAGGTACAACAGAAACAGGAAGTAAGAGAAAGTTGTGGTGAAAGAGTACAGCAGGGATCATCACCATCCCTGCCGGAGCCTCGTGGAGCTTTAGGTGTTTTCGCTCAATAAACACTCACAACGCCCGGTCTGGGAATCGAAACCGCGATCCTACGACCGCGAGTCCGCTGCCATAACCACTGGGCCATTGCGCCTCCACATTTTCCGGAGAGGTTTAAACCCAAAATATCGATATTAAAATTTATTAAAATTTCAGAGCCCTCGGTGATTTTTGACTCACCCTAAATAAAAAATAAATATACATTTGATTTAAAAATCAAACAAACTCTAAACGCTGAGGTTATTACTCAGAGACGTCATCTGCTTGTAAAATCAACAGTTAAGCGGGGATGAATAGAGCAAAAGATTTTATTAGATTATAAGAAATACTAAAGCGATGAGGTGATGAAAACATTATCTCAGTGACTAATATTTTAATCAGGATTAAAAGTAGAATTAGTCATTAAGATAATAATACTGTCATCTTTCTGTCACCGTGGTGGTATTTCGAATGAGATGTTTGATGCTCTGCTTTAAATGTGTTCACTCTTAATTAACTGCTGATTTAATTAGAGATTAGTTTTATAAATTTGAGAGATAGCAAAGGATGTTTTAAGTTATTTGTCCCTATTAGAAAAAAAGGGGGAAATAAATCCCAAATCGCTCTCTCTCTTAAAATCATGCCTTCCTGTCTAAAGACAGAGAAAGAGAGAGAGGGGGAGAGAGAGAGAGGGAGAGAGCGAGAGGGTGAGAGAGGAGAATTAGGATAATGTGGTAATAAGTTCATGGCGCTAAGGGAAAAAGTGAGATGCTCACGGTTGGAGTGTCTGGAGTGTCTTTCATTGTAGATTTTTTTCGATCAACGCTTATCATTGTCTAAACAAGAACAGCTTCAGTGGCATCAGCAAAAACACTAATTCTAACGTTAGCAGCAACAATATTTAGGGACGTATGTTGCTTGTGTCGACTCTACGTATATTGTATAACCGGTACAATTCGAATATGCATATGCTTTGAATATACATATTTCGAATATACATATGGTTAGAACATGAAATGAAAATAATTAAATGCGTAAATAAGATTGATTTAAACTAAATTAAATATATATATAGTATTTCTGACTGGGGGCTAATATCAGTCCATCAGTTGTCTAATTATAAAAAGGTTCAAACCCTCAACTTTCTTTCTTTCTTTCTTTCTTTCTTTCTTTCTTTCTTTCTTTCTTTCTCTCTCTCTGTGTCTCTGTCTGTCTGTCTGTCTGTCTGATTGTCTGTCTGTCTGTTTGTCTCTCTCTCTCTCTGTCTGTCAATAAACCATGTATTCTAGAGGATGTATTAGGCACTCCTCTTTTTAGTCAATACAATTCAATGTCTGTCTGTATATATATATATATATATATATTATATATATAACGATAAACGTCGCCCTTCTCAAGCCTAGGCAGGCTCAAGGGATCGGTTTCCCGGTTTCTGTGGCGTATGTGTTCCCCCCAGCTGGACGGGACGCCAGTCCATCGCAGCGTTACTCAAGAAACAGGAAGAGAGAAGAGAGAGAGAGAGACACACAAACACGATCACACACACACACAACACACACACACACACATACACACACACACACACACACCCACACATATATATATATATATATAAATATATATATATATATATATATATATATATATACATATACATATACATATATACGACGGGCTTCTTTTCAGCTTCTTTTCTATCAAATCCACTTACAAGGCTTTGGTCGGTCCGAGGCTATAGTAGAAGGTACTACGCAGTGGGACTGAATCCGGAACCATGTGGTTGGTATGCAAGCTACTTACCACACAGCCACTCCTGAGCCTATGATTTTAAGCATTTTATCTGATCAAATTCATCCTATGTTTACGGAACTGTTTCCGGAGGGAAACGCAATCTTTCAGGATGATAATGCACCAATTCACACAGCTAAATTTGTTACTGAATGGCACGAGAAACATTTTAGTGAAGATGAACATTTATCTGGCCACCACAGTCCCCAGATGTCAAAATTATTGAACATTTGTGGTGCATTTTAGAAAAACAAGTAAGGAGTCAATATTCTCTACCATCACCACTACAAGAAATGGGGACAGATTTAGCTGAAGAATGGACAAAAATTCCTTTGGAAATAATTCAAACGTTGTACGAGTCCATACCTCGTAGAATTCAAGGGGTAATTATTGCCAAAGGTGGTGCTACCCCATGTTAAAATAAATTTGTTTGAAATTTTAAGGTGTTTCCATTATATTGTTCACCCGCTGTATGTGTGTGTATATATATATATATATATATATATGAACACGTACACACATACATATTTATAACTCAGTGACTGCCTGCGTCTTTTCATGTGTAAGTTGTCGTAACCTTGAACTCCGACTCCCTGGAATTTTCAAATGTATGCTCTATGACAGTAAACCACAGAATTTTATACACAAACAAAACATCCTTCTAAGGGTTATTTATTGAGAAATGTATATTATGAAGATGTTACATCAAGACAGATCTTGATACAAATATCAGTTTCTGTACTTGAGAAAATGCACAGTATTGAAAGTAATGATTTTTGTAAATAGTCTAAGAGCAAAAGCCATGCAAAGACGTACTTATAGAAAAATGGGTTGAGAAACGAATGTTTTAGTCAGTTGTAAGATAATCATACTTCGAAGCCAATACATTGAGTTTCTGCAACACATAGGTTACTGTATTAAATGCTTCGGCAAGTTGGCGGGCAGGCAGAATCGTTAGCACGCCGGGCGAAATGCTTAGCGGTATTTCGTCTGCCATTACGTTCTGAGTTCAAATTCCGCCGAGGTCGACTTTACCTTTCATCCTTTCGGGGTCGATAAATTAAGTACCAGTTACGCACTGGGGTCGATGTAATCGACTTAATACCTATGTCTGTCCTTGTTTGTCCCTTCTATGTTTAGCCCCTTGTGGGTAATAAAGAAATAGGTATTTCGTCTGCCATTACGTTCTGAGTTCAAATTCCGCCGAGGTCGTCTTTGCCTTTCATCCTTTTGGGGTCGATTAAATAAGTACCAGTTACGCACTGGGGTCGATATAATCGACTTAATCCGTTTGTCTGTCATTGTTTGTCCTCTCTGTGTTTAACCCCTTGTGGGTAGTAAAGAAATAGGTATTTCGTCTGTCTTTACCTTCTGAGTTCTAATTCCGCCGAGGTCAACTTTGCATTTTATCCTTTCGTGGTCGATTAAATACGTACCAGTTACGCACTGGAGTCGATATAATCGACTTAATCCGTTTGTCTGTCCTTGTTTGTCCCCTCTGTGTTTGTCCCCTCTGTGTTTGTCCCCTCTGTGTCCCCTTGTGGGCAGTAAAGAAATAAGAAATACGAAACGTTATCTCGTCAAACAAAATGCTTTGCGGCATTTCTTCTGAGTCTTTACGTGGTGGGTTCAAATTCTGCAGGGGTCAACTTTACCTTTCAATCTTTCGGGGTCGATAAAATAAAATATCAACCAAATACTGAGGTCGAAGTAATCAATTTGTCTCCACCGCTAAAATTGATTTCAGACTTAGGCACAAGGCCAGCAAGTTCGGAGGGGTGGGGCGCTAAGTCGATTACATTGATCTCGGTGCTTATCTGGTACTTATTTTATCGACCGCGGAAGGCTGATAGGCAAAATCGACCATAGCGGTATTTGAATTCAGAACGTAAACACGGACGAAATGCTGGGAAGCATTTAGTTCGGCGTACAAACTATTCTCCGCCTCTCTCCGCTACTAAAATTGTTGACTCTGCGCCCAAGTTTGAAACCGTATTAATTACCTCGGTGGTGGATTCTTTTATTATTTTACCAAACAGTTGAGCTGAAGTTATCATTAGGTTTATTTTTTTACCTCGACAAATCGATTTAGTAAGTCCAAAGCGATAGTTTTTCATTTCACGCAATTTGTATCACTGTTCGTCCGAATTTGTAACTAAGCAAAATGAAAAGCCGCTGTGTGCTTGTGAGGTGGTACCAGGGACTTATTACACGGTGTAACATTGTTTTTTGCCTGTGTTATTTCCTATTCGCTTCTATCTAGAAATCAAAGGAAATGACTATTAGTCCTTCCAAACTTTGCTTTTGTGACCTGGAAATTAATGTTTTGAAACTGATCTATTTTCCATTACATTTCAGACAGATTCAGCGCCGAGTTACTGACGCAGAAATATCGTTATAACAAATATATTTCTTTATTGCCCACAAGGAGCTAAATATAGAGGGGACAAACAAGGACAGATGAACGGATTAAGTAGATTCTATCGATCCCAGTACGTAACTGGTACTTAATTTATCGACCCCGAAAAAATGAAAGGCAAAGTCGACCTCGGCAGAATTTGAACTCAGAACGTAAAGGGCAGACGAAATACGGCTACGCATTTCGCTCGGCGTGCTAACGTTTCTGCCAGCTCGCCGCCTTATAACAAACATCCCGTTATAACAAATATCCCGCTCCATACCACAGATCTGCTTGTCATTTGCTTCATCTTAATCACTTGAGCTGTCACTTAGTGGCTGACAATATGTGCATCTTTGATCATGAGCACGAGTAGAGGGGAAGCATTATAGCCCCATGTTCTATATTTAGGAGATGAAGAATTATGTACATTATTTACATTATTTACATTTGACGGATATTTATAACCGTGTGGAGGGGGGTTCTTTGGGGTTTGAATAAATGTAACAAAAGCAAAATTTGAAGGAAATATTAGCCATTTTTCATACTTTCTAGGGATAAGCAAATAAGAAATAACAGTTGCTACCCAAGGACAAAAATCGTGTTACACAGTGTTATTAATTCGTTTGTTGAAGTTAGCTGAATTTGCAGGGCATAGGTTCGGTTTACCGACACAGGAGCTGTCCCTGCGCTATATAACTATTTTTATATGCGTCTGTTTGAGAAGGGTTATTTTTCCTGAGATAATCACCTCTCTTCCATATTTATCATTAATATTGCAACTCTAAATACACGAAATTAGTGTTAATCGTTTCTTGAGCACTTCGTAAGATTAAGCCTGAGATTATATCGAAGGGAATCTGTTACATTCAACGCACTCGCACTCACACGTATACATATGCACACACACATACACATAGACACATACATACATATCATTCATTCATTCATTCATACATACATACATACATACATACATACATACATACATACATACATACATACATACATGCGTACATACATGCAATGACATGTATGTACATAATGCATGCATGTATACATACGAACATACATCCTCACACACATACCTATGTATATATATCTACACATATACATAAATATACAGACATATATATGTATATATCCCCGTGCGCGCGTGTGTAGGAATGTATGTAGGTGCATTCATACACCCCCACACACACATGAGTGTTCGTGTGTGTGTGTGCAAACACCCCCCAACACACACATATTATATATATATGTGTATATATATATATATATATATATATATGTTATAATATATATATATATATGTATATATATATATATATATATATATATATATTATATATATAATAATATATATATATGTATATATATACATATACATATATATATATATATGTATATGTCTTTAAGCATTTATTCATTATTGTATTATGTGAAAAATTTTGGGTATGCCTCCCCCATTCCAAAGAATTTCTTCTGAAGTGTGAATTCCTCTGCATTCTTTTCTCTGTACCTCATCTTTGCTCTCCATCATCGTCTTCATCTCCTCCTTTTCCTCTCATTCCCCTCCTTACCATTCATCGCACACTTCATCAGCTCTTTACAACTACTACTACTACTACTACTACTACTAGTAGTAGTAGTAGTAGTAGTAGTAGTAGTAGGAGTAGTATTATCGTTATTATTATCATTATTATTATCATTATCATTATTATTATCATTATCATTATTATTATTATTATTATTATTATTATTATTATTATTATATTATTATTATTATTATTAATATTAGTGGTAATAGTAGTAATAGTAGTAACACTACCACTGCCACTACACCACCCCCACCAATAATAGTGATAATTCTTTTTGATTTTTGGACCTGGGATAGCAATTTTTGAGCGGGGGGGGCAATTCGATTGCGAACACCGAAGCACGTGACTGATACTTTATTTCATCGACCTCGGAGGGATTAAAGGTAAAGCTGACCTCGGTGGGATTCGAAATTTCAATGTAAAGAGCCAATAGAAATGCTGCAAAACAATCTGTAGGGTGCACTTACAATTCTATAAGCTCATCGCTTTCATAGTAACAATAATAATAATAATAATAATAATAATAATAATAATAATAATAATAATAGTGTCCAGCAGAACTGTTACAAAAAGTTTGTCTCCTTGGCACGACCAGAATAATCAGGAAAGTCTCATTCCTAAGGTATTTTTCGATATTATTATTATTGAGTGAGAGAGCAGTTCATCCCATCAAAGTGACACTGGGGTAAAATATACGAAGCCCAATATACCCATCATGACTACCCGTCATCACAACCATATGTGCGCGACATGGTGATCTCATATCAAGATAAACAGCACATCACCTTGCAGGTGGGGCCCAGCTAGAATTTTCTTCAGGTTGAGTAGCCCATCCCGCTCAAACGGTCCCTGAATAAGGATTGTTTAAGGATGTTGAAAAAACCACCCATGTTTCCAGAGGTGACTTATTCAAACCCAAAGAATCCTCTCTCAACACATGGCTATGATGCTCCCCCATACTTCTGCTCGTGATCAGAGATGCACATATCGTCAGCCACTAAGGGACATGCTCAACTGGTTAAGGTCAAACAACTGACAAGCAAATCTGTGGTATTGAGCAGAATATTTGCTGTGGACCATCTTTTATACAAGACAAAACAATGTACATGATGACACTTCCAATCAGTTAAGATCAGAAGCCATGAGAGCCACTGCCTGGTACTGCATTATTATTATTATTATTATTATTATTATTATATTATTATTATTATTTATTATTATTAATTATTATTATTATTATTATATTATTATTATTATTATTATTATTATTATTAATTATTATTATATTATTATTATTTATGATATTATTATTATTTATTATTATTATTATTATATATTATTATTATTATTATTATTATTATATATTATTATTATTTATTATTATTATTATATTATTATTTTATGTTTGACTTTTGCTTTACATTTGTACAAGCTGGCTCCAAGTCTCACCCAGAGACCTCAAGAGACAAGTTAGAATTTCATGTTGGTGTTATGCCTAGGGTGCCATATATTTGGTTTTTGTACATAAGTGTTGTTCTAGAGAATGTTTAAGAAACCATAAGAAAATTGTGTTTGTTTTAAAACTTGAGATTACATCATCATTACTACTACTACTACTACTACTACTACTACTACTACTATTACTTATTATTATTATTATTATTATTATTATTATTATTATTATTATTATTATTCAGGTCACTACCTGTAACAATCTATTAAGCTACAACTACCCGCAAAGCATACACTCCACTCCAATTATGAAGAAAAGAGAGGATGAAACCGATGAACTGTCCACAGTCTGTCTATCCTATGTGAAAGGCCTCTCCGAAAAGATACAAAATATATGCGGCCCATTTATCCTCAGGACAGTATTCAAAAGTAATAAAGTAATACAACACTTCGTAAATATCGCCTTCGAGTAAAACCACCAATAGAAGAGAATAGGACCAAAGACTGCGTGTACTCCATCCCATGCAGCTGTGGTAGGTTATACAAAGGCGAAACATGCCACCCCCTAAAAATAAGGGTAGAGGAACATTGCAAAGCTGTGACACGAGGAGATATTGATAAATCGGGTCTAGCTGATCATGTATGGAAAAATGGAGATCTCCTTCCTCTGTGGGATGAAGTTAAAATAATAGAGAGCGAACACCACTAGAAATACGAAAACTAAAACAAGCCGCACATATGCTAGGGCACAACAACCTCCTAAGCAGACCGAGTGCAGATATGAATAGCATATGGGAACCGGTATTAAGGAAGGATAGGAAAATATTAGATTTATTAAGCCCTAAAATTCACTCCATAATTGGCCACGGATGGCGTAGTGGGCGATTATGGGCTACTAACCCCAAGATTCCGAGCTCGATTCCAAGCGGTGACATGAATAATAATAATAATAATAATAATAATAATAATAATAATAATAATAATAATAATAATAATAATAATAATGACATCGAAAAATATACCTTAGGAACGAGAACCCAGGTTCGAAATTTGGCTCCAAGACACCTGATGAAGGCTGGAGAGTATATCAGCAGAAACGCTGTGTTAACAACTAATAAGATGACGGCAAGTATACGTCAAATGTAAATAATGTAAATAACGTACATAATTCCTCATCTCTTAAATATAGAACTGTACACTTTATTATTTAATACAAATGGGGATGTCTTCAGTTGAGGAATTTATCAAGGGTTTCATCCGTCAATTCGTAACAAT
>NW_021824056.1:0-20075 GCF_006345805.1 Octopus sinensis | reverse complement strand
ATATATATATATATATATATATACATGTGTGTGTGGAGGTGCAATGGCCCAGTGGTTAGGGCAGGGGCGGAGGCGATCCCTGCTATACTCTTTCGTCACAACTTTCTCTCACTTTTTCTTCTGTTGGTTTGCTCGCTTAGCCAGCGGGGTGGCGTCATTGAAGGCTAAAACAATGCGAAGCGCATTGTGACCATCGTGATAGAGGAGAATTTCTTTTTGAAAATGACTTTATGGAATATATTATGAATGAATGAATTAATTAGTGTGTGGGACTCAGAACTCAGAGCCGTGCTGCTATTGCCACTGCACAGAAATAAATATTGCAATTTGTAATTAAAGCTTGTTTATCCCATGTCTTTGTCGTATGTGTGTGTGTATGTGTGCATATACATACATACATAGGCGCAGGAGGCTGTGTGGTAAGTAGCTTGCTTACCACCACATGGTTCCGGGTTCAGTCTCACTGCGTGGCATCTTGGGCAAGTGTCTTCTACTATAGCCTCAGGCCGACCAAAGCCTTGTGAGTGGATTTGGTAGACGGAAACTGAAAGAAACCCGTCCTATATATATATATATATATTATATGATATATATATGCATGTGTGTGTTTGTGTGTCTGTGTTTGTCCCCCTAGCATTGCATGACAACCGATGGTGGTGTGGTTATGTCCCCGTTACTTAGCGGTTCGGCTAAAGAGACCGATACAATAAGTACTGGGCTTACAAAGAATATGTCCCGGGGTCGAGTTGCTCGACTAAAAGCGATGCTCCAGATGATACTATATCGTCTGAAAGAATTAAACGCTTTTCTCACCATGTATATATATATTATATAATATATATATATATATATATATATATATATATATATATATTATATATATATATATATATATATCACCGTGATCACCGCGACCGACCAGGCTATCAGATGTTGCTACTCATCGCTGGTCACGATGCGCTTCGCACTGTTTTAGCCTTCAAATGACGCCACTCCGCTGGCTAAGCGAGCAGACCAACAGAAGAGAGAGTGAGAGAAAGTTGTGACGAAAGAGTACAGCAGGGATCGCTTCCGCCCCTGCCGTAACCACTGGGCCATTGCACCTCCACACACACACACATATGTATATATATATAATATATATACAAAGCATATACATATGCATACATACATACATATATAATATATATATATATATATATATAATATATATCACGTGATCACGTGACCGACCAGACCATCAGATGTTGTTACACATCGCTGGTCACAATGCGTTCGCATTGTTTTAGCCTTCGAATGACGCCACCCCGCTGGTTAAGCGAGCAGGCCAATATATATAAGAGAAAAAAATCTATCAGAAAGGAACTCTATCTCTCTTAAAAAAATATCTTTTGATAAGCATAACAAATGCGCAACCGGTAAAAAGAACTTTCACCTAATTAAATACACTCTCCCTTACTTAAATTATTTTGTCAGCATTTTCTACACTTCCTTTTTCTATATATCACAACTCGTGTTCCACATCTCCTTTTTTAAATATATATATATATATATATATATATATATATATATATTCGCAAGCGTTATCTTCAGCGGGTTTAGCCACCAAATTCCTCTCACAGTATTCTTGACAACCAGAAGGTGTTGTAGAAATCACTTATCCCATGGTGAATATCCAAGGACGTTGAACACAGGTAATGATATTTCTGTGACGGTGATAACCAAGAGACCTTCTTAAGTACACAGTCATACCAGCAACTTTTATTGTTAACTGTTTGGATGTAAAACCGAATAAAATTTCTTAAAGCCAGGACAACCCTCAGCTGTGAATTTCCATCTAATATATATTGTGTTGATCTGTTGTACTGACTGAAGTGATGATATGATTTAATGATGTCGAAGTACTACTCTGGTTTCATGCTTTAACGATGTAGTTAATAAACTTTTCTATGAAACTAAATACTTTATCTAACGGCTTCCCTTTACAGGTACAACACAAATCTAATACCAAAGCAAATACTAAAATTAACAGCCATATTTTTGCTGTAAATATTCCTAACGTTCATGAACCAGTCACCAATCTTGATGAACCAATTAGAATATCACTCCATGTAACAGATCCGGTAATAAATATCTATTTATTATCGCTGTTGTTGTTCTCGTTGTTTCTTTTCATTTCAAGGACATACTTAATTCCTCCTGAAATAAACATGGACCACGGCGCTACAAATAGTACAAGTAGTAGTTGTTGCAGTAGTTGTTGTTGTTTTAGCTGTTGCAAGTGACAATTATAACGATATCTTTATAATGTGTGTCATGGACATGTTTCCAGTTATTTGTGTTGTATTTTAGTATCGCCAGTATATTGTTTTAATATGTATATTGTTTTCATTGATTGCGGCTGTGTATTTTAAATTTGGTTAATTTCTTCGGGATTTCGTTGACAGTTGTTGTTGTTGCTGTTGTTGTTGCTCTTCTTTATCCTGTTCTTGTTGTTTATCTTCATGCCATGCTTAACCTTGTAGACCTATTATAAAACACATTACAATCGTGAACATCACGATATTTAGTTCATTTAACATTTCTAGAACTACACTAACTAATCTCTTCTGTCATTGTTATAGTGATGCAATATAAATTAGGAGAATATACATAGATATATATATACGCTCACAGTGTCAGTAATAATTAAACATTTATAAACTTAGCTTAGTAATGATTCATTATATGTATTTTAATTACTTGATTAAAATATCAGAATTTATATTTTTTCCAGAATGCCATCAACCCCCAATGTGTCTACTGGGATGAATCCTCCGAACATTGGGCGACAAAAGGCTGTAATATGTCCCGCTATGTACCTAGGAAGAAAGTAGTTTGTTCCTGTAACCATCTTACAAGTTTTGCTATACTAATGGTTGGTAACATTATGGCGTGTTGTTAACTGCCTGTAAATTGGCAATTGTGTCTATGGATAAATAATTTCAACGCCTATTAAATTTCATGTTGGTGGATATTTCAGTAAATATGTGACATTGATATTTTGTAATAAGTCACTGTTGTTCTTGCTGCTACGGCTGTGTTGTTTATTTTTAAACTCACGATGGGTCCGTTTGGTGCACCAAGTCGCCATCCTCAATAAAATGCGTGAGATTTCTTCCAACACGGATGTGAAGGACAGAAACAGTCATCTCTCCTGGAATTAATATCTATTGCTTCGAAACTCTCAGACTGTTACTCTAAGTGATAGATATTTAATAGCACAATAAACATGTTTGCAGCTTAGAATTTTAATCATTAGTCGTTTCATGATTCTCTTACAAGATCTCTCCTCTCATTTAACTGACAATTTGTGTCAATAATCCACATGTATCCAATATCTATCAGTTTTTACAACACTCCTATTAACCATAAAAACCACATCCCTATATATTATACATATTTTAGCCTAAGCGAAGAGTTGAACTCACCCAATATGTTAGTACACTCCATACTGGTTCTATTATCACCTGACATCACAATGACGGAGATTAAATAATCAGGTCACGGATGTTGTTTCTATCATTATCAGTGTTTTCAGGAACACTACTGATTCAACTTGTCTTTATTACTGTTTTCGTTTCTATTGTTTTTATTACCAAAATAATTCCAATTTCACATTTTAAATGTATCTAGTTAATTATTCATCTCATATTTCACGTCGTACATCGGTCCTCAGTTAACAGATCGTTTCAGTGATACACCTTGAATTAGTTGTACTGATAACATAAGATACACGTTCAGTGAATTTGAACTCAAGGTTTAAACGCTGATGGTATATTCTACCTGGAATATACCCGTCGTTACGTTGTGAGTTCAAATTCCGCCGAGGTCGACTTTGCCTTTCATCCTTTCGGGGTCGATTAAATAAGTACCAGTTACGCACTGGGGTCGATATAATCGACTTAATAACTATGTCTGTCCTTGTTTGTCCCCTCTGTGTTTAGCCCCTTTGAGTAATAAAGAAATAGGTATTTCGTCTGTCGTTACGTTCTGAGTTCAAATTCCGCCGAGGTCAACTTTGCCTTTCATCCTTTCGGGGTCGATTAAATAAGCACCAGTTACGCACTGGGGTCGATATATCGACTCAATAACTATGTCTGTCTTTGTTTGTCCCCTCTGTGTTTAGCCCCTTGTGGGTAATAAAGAAATAGGTATATTCTACCTGGACTCAGATGTCGCTTACATACATTATATATATAGTAGTGCTTCATATTGTAATTAAGTATCATGTTACATGTAATAGGAGATGGTCCCGCCTATATGAACACTCATAATTTATATAAGTAATGACTTAGCATATAAGAAAGGAAGAGGAGGAGAGGATAATACGTTGTTGTTTGTTTCTATTGCAGAACGTCTACCAGAATGAAGGAGCTTTAAAGAATATTCAACTCTTGTCTATTCTTTCTAACATTGGTTCCGGAATATCATTTGTCTGTCTCATTCTGACAGTAATAATTCATGTTTATTTCAAGTAAGCATTTCAATTTCTATTTCCTTTTATAAACTATTCAAATGCATTGAGACAGTGTCCATCAGTTTGTAGGTCTCTACACACTGGTAAGCATGACGAGGCAGATGTCTGCAGGAAAATCATGGATGTGAAGAGAATTCCAAGGTCAACAACTACACTATAAGAGTAAAAACAATAACCAGAATTGCATGTGATTTCTCATTACTAACCGGAAGATAGATGGGGAAACCTAAACCACTGTAAAGAAATTAGACTCATTCCCAAGGCCTTCTATTACTTTGCAAAAAGAAAACGTCTACCTTTTCATATATCATCTCACTAATCTATGTACTGTGTTCGACTCACATTTGTTAATTAGTTATAAAAATAACAATGGAAATACCATCAAACATAATAACCTATACAGCTGTTCAGAAAGTCATATTTAACAGCAGACAGAGCGCCACAGATGTGGTCAGTCCCTACAGAAGAGGAAGCGCTCCAAATTGCTCAGCCACGAAACAGGGTACGGCACAACTGTCAGGCGGTAGGTGATAACAGAAGCTATGTACATCTGTGTCGCCTCCGCCCGTCCTAGCAGAGATAACGCCCTTCCAGACCAGGTCCGGATTAAGGCAGTCATCTTGTTTGTGATGTCACACCAATTCTTCTCTATCTGAAGGTCAGGAAACAGGCCCCTAGCGTTTTAACAGGATCTTCCGTTCAACTTTTCGCTCCAGGTGCCGAGTTGCAAGCCGAGTGACTTATTGTGGTTTATTTCTGCTCATGCCACCGTTTCGTATCGTTGGATGGCGTTTCCTACACAAGGTAGCTGCCATTCATCAGACACGATTATGGTGATGTCATCCGCACACGCAGTAACAACAATACCTTCACGGTCCTATTAGCGTTGAAAAACAAAACTTCTCTAGAAATTGGCGCATATGACACCTCTTATCAGACTGTTCTGCGCATGCTCATTTATACTAACTAGTATTGTTCACTTAGCCAATCACGGGGTATACAGATTCCCTATACAACAATAAACTAAATAATAATCAAACTAGCTTCTAAGAATGTATTCTACACACAGATTGGTCAAGCAGATGTCCTTAAACTTTTAGCGATAGCTGGCTTACAACTCTCTCCGTGGAGAGTTAAAGAAATTATCCAGTCGCTGATGAAATCCCAACATAAAATTGAAACTAGTCCGGCTGATTCTTACTTTTATTGCTACAAAGATATTGTAATGTAATTCCTACAACTGTACATTGAATCTATCACCGACTAAAACCTACAAATATAATATAGCATTGCTACGAATGTACCAACAATGTATATTATGTGTGTACAGCATCGCGTCCTACGTTTAATGTAACATGTACAGATACCTGACTTGTTCTTTGACTATAAAGAACTACCATCATAAACAACCAAACCTACCCAGTCAGCACAATAAACAATAAACATAATGTTTTATATCTCATACAGATCATTATACACAGCTATTTTACACATGTCTATATACAAATTCTAAATAAATATTTCATATCTCATTTATATTTCGAATGACTATCATCGATATACACAGTTGTAGTTAATTTTTGATGCATTGAGCAATTTCTTTTAGGTTTATGTTAATTAAATACAATATTATTATTATTTCTTTTTTTTTTTCCTTATTTCAGAAACCTATGGAAAGTAATAGCTTCAAAGATTTTAGTAAATTTGTGCATTTCTTTAGCTGCCACTTATCTTATCTTTCTTGCTGGGTTCAAAGCATATAGCACAGAAATAACAGCTGTTTGTAAGGTAAGTGAAAACACATTTAAACCAGTACATATTTTGTTTTATATAAAAAATTATGAAAAAAAATATATAAGCTTAAATAAATTTCATTCAGTAAAAGTCCATGTTGTAACTATTTCCAAATTCTTCTAACATTTCTATAAATATTACATCTAATGCTTTCCATTGTTAATTCTTGCATTCTTCCATTTGACCAGTGAGGGAGTGTGGATAAGTGCTTTCGGGTTTTCGACGCACCATCGTAAGGACCTGAGGTCGATACCTTAGGCCAGACACTTTTTCACGCTACTAGAATCCATACAGCTAGAAAATAATGAGTGCTACCTGTATTTTAATAGGGCCAGCTTTGTCACATTCTGTGTTACGCTGAATTTTCTTGACAACTACATTAATGGAAGCGGTTCCGGGCGGATTGGCATCAAAAGGGTTAATCGGATCGACAAAACCCCTCATCGCCATAACCGACGGTGAACCTTTTCTCATTGACCATGATTATTGTCAGATGATAACATTATGATCAGAAATACCAAGTAATAAGTGATCAATTTTTAATTGGTGTAATCGTATTTTTGTAAGACATCTTCTGCGTCTCCTAATGACTTTATATAAAAGGTTTTGCTCCCTCCATATGTCTATGCTCGCTTCCTGTTCATATTTAAAAACTTTTATGATAAAAAATACCAAGTAATGAGTGGTCGATTCTTAATTCGTATTTTTGTAATTGCAATTTTGAATTGTGATTTTGTAAAACATCTTGCAAACCTCCTCTCGCCTTTATATAAAAAACATAGCTCACCCCACATGTCTATACTAGTTTCCTCTTCAACATTCATTCAATTTTATTCTATCTCCTCATCTAATCAGCCATTTTTAGGAAGAGGCAAATGAGTCGATGCCATAGTTCCTGATACTTGATTAGTACTTGGATGTATGGATGCCCATGAGGGATGAAATATAAAGTTGAACCCTTTCTTCCCTCCGAAGTCGATAAGTTAAGGTAACGATCGAGTAATGAGATCGATAGTATAGACTAACATCGCTCTCTCTTTCTCTCTCAAACTTGCGCAACTTGCCACGGAATCGTTAGCGCGCCGGACAAAAGGCTTAGCAGCATTTCGTCTGTCTTTACATTCTGTACTCCAATTCCACCTCTCAAATTTCGTGATCAATAACATAAGTACCAGCTTAGCACTTTGGTCAATGTAATCGACTAACCTATTCACCAAAATTTCAAATCTTGTGCCAATAAAATAAAGAATTATTATTATCATTATTATTATTATTATTATTACTTTTTTTTTCTTCTTTCAAATTTTCTTCCATTTCTTGCCGAGTGTCTTCCCGACTCCTAGGGCAAAGAAACTCAGTGTATATTGGTAGGCCATTAAACCAAACTCAGTAGTTCGTTCATTTTTTATTTTTTTTTAAAGTTAAATTAAAATGCATGAGCAGTAACAGTTCTCACATCGACAATGCTCTTCTCAAACGTACGTGATGTACCAGTTAAGACAATCTTTTGCACTTCTTGCAGGGATGGTAAGCCAGGGATCATTCTCATATAATTTTCGGTTCCCTTCTTGATCATTCCTAGTGCTCCTACGATCACTGGTATTGTAACCGCCTTGAGATGCCACATTTTCTTCAATTTCAATGAGTATTATTATTATTATTATTATTATTATTATTATTATTATTATTATTGAGTGAGAGAACAGCGCATGCTGGGGTAAAATATACGAAGCCCAGTATACCCATCTTGGCTACTCGTCTGATATATGTACACCACGCAAATGCATCACAACCATGTGTGTGCGACACGGTGATCTCATATCAAGATAAACAGCACATGACCTTGCAGGAGGGTCCTATTTAGAATTTTCTTCTGGTCGAGTAATCCAACTCGCTCAAAAGTTCCCTGAATAAGGGTTGTTTAAGGATGTTGAACGAACCACCCATGATTCCAGAGGTGAATTATTCAAACCCCAAAGAATCCCTCTCAACACATGGCTATGATGCTCCCCCACTACTTCTGCTTGTGATCAGAGATGCACATATTGTCATCCACTAAGGGACATGGTCAACTGGTTAAGGTCAAACAACTGACAAGCAAATCTGTGGTATTGAGCAGAATATTTGCTGTAGCCCATCTTTTATACCAAGACAAAACAATGTGCAGGATAATACTTCCAATCAGTTAAGATCAGAAGCCATAAGAGCAACTTCCTGGTATTGCATTAGGGCAGTTATTATTATTATAATTATTATTATTATTATTATTATTATTATTATTATTATTATTAACATTATTATTATGTTTTTTCCTTCTTTCTTCAAATTTTCTTCCGTTTCTCGCCGAGTGTTTTCCATACACCTAGGGCAGAGAAGGGCATTGTATGCATTCCCAGATTACACGCGCAAATTCACAGATAAAATATGTATTTAAAAATTAATAAATAAATAAATTTATGGATGGATGTTATTTTCACAGCGATAGTGCTCTTCTCAGTACATGAGCCGTTCCAGTTAATACGATTTTTTGCACTTCCTGTAGGGATGGTAAGCCTGGAATCATTTTCAAATAGGTTTCAGTGCCTTTTTTTATCATTCCTAGAGATCCTACAATCACTGGTACTGTAGTCGCCTTGAGATGACACATTTTTTCAATTTCCATTAGCAGGTTTTTATATTTACTAATCTTGTCAAATTCTTTCGCCGCTATATTGTGATCACAGGGAATACTCATGTCAATTAATAAACACATCCTTTTTGTCTGATCTTTTATAATGATTTCCGGTTTATTGGCTTTTATAGTCCTGTCGGTCTGCACGGGGAAGTCCCATAGAATCGACACATTTTCTCCCTCAGTCACAGCTTCAGGATGATGTTTATACCATTTGTCAGCGGTTTTGATCTTATAATCCCGACATATTGTCCAGTGTAAATACTGGCCGACTCTGTCATGTCTTGCTTTATATTCTGCAGGTGCTAAGACTCTACACCCTGAGATTAGGTGGTCTATTGTTTCAATCTCAGCGTTACAGAATCGGCATTTTGGGTCAGCTCCATTTTTCATCACATTGGCTTGGTAGTTCCGGGTAAATAATCTTTGGTCTGAGCAGCTAATATGAAACCTTCACTCTATGCTTTAGCCCTGAACTTCGTAACGATTGGGGCGTGGTTTTTGGTCGACATCAGCTTGTTTGCTACGGGCCACATACTTGCCATGCAGAGGTTTCTGTTCCCATCTGCTAGAAATTTTCACGTGCTCTTGTCTTTGCAACTAATTTTATTTTCTTTGCAGCTGCAGTTGGCGCATTTCCTTCAGCCTGCTCAATCTGGCGGGTATCTAAGAGATCAGCAGCGAATTTTTTGCTCTCTTTCAGAATAGAGTGAAGTTGTTTAGGTCTTTCATGTTTTTCAACAAGTTTTAGCATCCAATCGTTGGTTGCTTCAAGGCTAGTCCGATTGTGGTGGTTTTGTATGTAAGTTCAAGCTGGATCAAACCTCGACCTCCCTGAGCTCTGGGATGGTAAAGGCGATCCACGTCTGCCTTTGGATGGTGCATCTTATTACAAGTCAGTAGCTTGCGGATTTTCCTGTCAATTTTCATTATTTCACTAGTATTCCAGTTAAGCACATTGAAGCTATAAAGAACAACTGGTACTGCTAAGGAATTTATGGCTAAAACCTTATTATATGCATTCAGCTAAGACTTCAGGACTGTTCAAACTCTTCTATAACATTCTTTCCTAACCTTCTCTTTCATGCTTGCATGCTGGATACCAGAGCCTTCATTTATTTCGAGGTATTTATAGATTTCGTTCCTGCTCAAATTCCTTTATTACTGTTTCGACATCTAATTCGATTGAACTAGACTTTACCAATTTCCCTTTCTTAAAGTGGCTTTGGCACACTTTTCAAGGCCAAACTCCATCCCGATATCATCACTGAATCCTTTCACAGTATGTAATAATCCTTCAAGCTCTTCATCATCTTTGCCATAGCTTAGTCTTTAAGTCATCCTATAAAATAGATGGCTTATTTCTTGTCAATTTTGGAGCCATATCCTGTTCTATTCAGTTCACTTGAGAGTGGTATTAGTGCTATGCAGAATATTAGTGTGAAGGTGAGTCACCTTGGAAAATTCCACAGTTTATGCTAATGTTGTTTGAGTGCAATACTCCATTAGAATGATATAATTGGAGCTTCGTGTTCCATATATCTTTAAAAATCTGAAATCACAGGAGAAATTTTGAAAATGTCCAGCGATTTCAGAATCCACGAATGTGGTATGCTGTCAAAGGCTTTTTTATAATCAATCCATGAAGAGCTGAGATTTCTGCGCTTGTTATGGCAGTTCTCAAGGATCATGCGAATAATTAGGAGCTGATCTTTGCATCGTATAGCCTCATCTGCATCCTTTTTGTTCAGTGGGAAAAGAGGTTATTCTTTTCCATAAATGTATATGTTTTCTCTACTAGAATAGATGTCAAGATCTTATAGGTAGTAGATAACATGTTATAGGCCGATATTTTTTGGGTCTTTCGTTTTGTTTTTTTTGGGGAGAGGGGAAGGTAGTAATACCATTTGCCATCCAATGTGGTGTTTTTTCCGGGTCTTTCATAATACTATTAAATAGTATTACTAACATTTTGTGTGCGGACGAGAGTGATGAGAGCCAGAAATTTGGTACTCTATCAATACCAGGGGATTTCCACTTATGAGCCTTCGTTAGTGCTCTCCTTAGGTCGGCGATTGAGATGTCTTCCCATACCTATTCTTGTAGATTTTTGTAGTCATCTTGGGTGCGTTTGATCCGCTCTGCATTTTCATTGTATGGTTTCTCATCACTCCAGATCCCCTTCCAAAAGTTTTCAGCTTCTTCCATTAGGGGTGGATTTTCAATGGTTATTTTTTCTTTCCCTATTTCCCTGTAAAATGATTTGGCATTGGATTTGAACATATTTTGTTTGTAGAATGTGATTCTTTTCTCAAATCTGCGTATTCTCTGAGCTTTTGCTTGAACTTTTTGTTAAGTGTTTCTTTCGCTGATGAGATTAGTTCTTCTCTTGTTGAATGTCCATATTTTCTCAACAATCTTCCTGCCTTTTTTGATCTTACATCATTCCAGAGATTAGCTCAGTTATTATTGATATCCCTTCGCAATGATTCAATTTCAGTTTCAATTCTACTCTCCAGTTTGATTTTCTTTTCGAATTTGGTATTGCTGGCTTTTTGGGTGTGTTAAACAGCGTCTTTCGATTACCTTAGCGACAGAGTAAATAATTTCATTTAATTTATTAAGATCGGGTTTTAGTTGTTGTATGATTTCCTGTGTAACGCAGTTGCCAATTTTTATTTGTGTTTTATGTTAGTGTGGTTCCCTATCATTCATAGTTGTATGCCCTACAACTGCAATCTCATTCAGAACTTCTTGCTTCATTTCAACAGACATGTGATTTTCAAAATCTGTTTCGACATCATTTTCCGGGCTGTTTTTTCTAGGGTCAATTTTCCTTCTTCTTCAGGATCTTGAGTCGATTCGGCAGATGGTCGCCTTTCAGTCAATACTTGTGGCCCAACATTCCTCTCCTCAGCTTCGTTATTTCTTCCTGACTTGCATTTAGGTCATTCTCTACCTTTTTTGATAGAGGTTAATTCTGCATCTGTGAGTCTGGTATTTCTGAAGATATTCTTCTAACATTTGCTAATCTGTTTTCATCCAGGTTTGGTCTGCTAGCTGGATTCCAGCCTCCTCCAAATTCTGTAGGAGTTGCGGTGTGTGTTTTTCTTGGGTTGGCCTACTTAATGCAAAGTAATAAGCATATATTACTTCTTTATATTCTTCCCGGTTCCATTTAGTTCTTTTACTTTTTTGATTTTCTGGTCGTTGTGATGGTGAACTTTGGGGGCTTAATTTGGGTAGTAGTAGTAGTAGTAGTAGTAGTAGTAGTAGTAGTAGTAGTAGTAGTATTAGTAGTAGTAGTAGTAGTAGTAGTACATAATGGTAATGTGGTGAATTGGTAAAAACATGAAACGAAATACTTTTATATTGAATGACGTTTTTCTGAATTTTCTGTTGATTTTTCAGTAAGATCTGTTTAATATTTATCCCTCTGGGTCACTATATAAATATCAATCAAGGCCTGGCATCTATACGCCACCTCTGCAAAAATATACAGATTCAATGCCTTGTGTGTGTGTTACATATCATTAACTTTGTTGTTTTTGTAGGCAGTGGCTGCTCTGTTACACTACTTCCTTCTGACATTCTTTCATCTGGATGGCTGTTGTAGAAGCACTTCATATTTTCCTGGGCGTCGTTGTTGTATTCAACACATATCAGTCATCTTTATTAAGAAGTGTTCAATTTTGGCCTGGGTATGTATGGCGGCTTCTGTCTTTCTGTCTCTAATTCCATCTCTCTCTATATCTCACACATTGTTTTGCTTCCTTTCTTTTCTCTTTCATTCTTTCATTCTCCTTTATTTCTCTCCCTCTTTCTCTATCTATATTCACACACACTCTGTGTTAAAGTTTTGTATTGATAATACAAAAATTGTTGATTGGAAAAGGTTCACTTATTGATTTCATTGACCCGAAAATGGTGAAAGAATAAACTGACTTCCATGGGATTCGAACCCTGAGTACTGAACTAAACACTTTAAATCATGCCTTTTGGAATTATGTAAGTGGGTGCTACCCAGTAAGGGGCTCAGTTTATTTTTCTCCTCTTTCTCTCTTTTCTCTTTTACTTGTTTCAGTCATTTGACTACGGCCATGCTGGAGCACCGCCTTTAATCGAGCAACTCGACCCCGGGACTTATTCTTTTGTAAGCCCAGTACTTATTCTATCGGTCTCTTTTGCCGAACGCTAAGTAACGGGGACATAAACACACCAGCATCGGTTGTCAAGCAATGATAGGGGGACAAACACCGACACACAAACACACACACACGCATATATATATACTATATACGACGGGTTCTTTCAGATAGAATTCAAGATTGAACAACTGTACGAATATAGGAATTTGGTAAACACTAGAAGGAGGAGAAATAAGGCTTGTGCCGCCGCAAGCGAAGGTGCAAGAAATTGCAAGAAATTAAGGAAAGATCGTAATCTATAAAGTGTACAACTTTAAAGAAAAAAAAGATCATGGAAGTAAAAAACGAAACCGTTGAGAAATGCTTGGCCCCGTGTGGGATAAAATTCGCCATATAGTGAGAGGTGCACGAAGTGCCACGATCGAAGCACACTTTGACACGGCAGAGTGTGGCGAAGGAGGTGTCGTCGTTGACCCTTAAAAACGACGACATCATGCTGCTACCCTCGTATATGGGGAAGAGAACCGCAAAGGTAACGGTTGAAGACATACCCGAGGATACGACACCATGTGGGTAGCAGCGGCGGTCTTACATGATGTGGAACGCGAAATGAACATACTGCAAATGAGAAGGAAGGAAGCGGTACGTTGGAGGGGTCAGACTCTGGAGCTCCTCGTACAGGCAGAGAACAAGATCTTGGAGAGCCTGCCTGACAGGATTTTTAACGAGGATGGCACGTCCATGAGAGTGTCGGTGGAAGGACGAAGACCAGATGCTTCAAGTGTGGAGAAAAGGGTCACGTCCGTTCCAATTGCATCAGGAAAAAAAGAACAGAAGATGCGGCCCCTCCAAGTGTACCCAATGCGGAGGGAGAGGAAGCTAAGAAGAACAACAAAACGACCAAGACAAATACGGAAGCCAAAATAGACCAAATAGAACCGATGGAATACACCCAGTTACGCACAAAAGAAAAAAAGAAAATACCCTGGACTCCCCTCCCCAAACAAGGAAAAAACAACTAACACTGCAGACACACACATTAAACAAATCCCCAACCCTACCCCCACGGCATGTTTTCATTGGAAAACAGTTTGCCAAGCCCCTCCCCGTAAAACAAGATCCTAAAAAATGTTTATTGAAAAATGAAAAAATAATTGCGTTTGATGAAAAAAACGAAAAAAACGAAAAAGTTTACAAATGCTGCAAACTGTCGAGGTTCATGCTGTATAGCAGACCTCAGATGAAAAAGCAATTGCGCGCTTCGCCAAGGTAGGCGAGAGAGAACGAATGGAAGGAGGAGGTTCTTCAGGAACACCTGAAGAAGCCGCCTAATAAGAGATGTCACCAAAGAGGTGTTGTTAGAAGGAAAACTAACAATAACCCCGGCAACCACACCAACCCAGAGCCCAGTGGCAACGCCGGTCAAAGGCCCTGCAGTAGCGGAAGGAAAGGGAAGCAGGCAAAATCAGACCGCCGGTCCCTTTCACAACCGTGAGTATAATTATTTTCCTCCCTCGCCCACAATGGCCAAGCTGGGCTGCCTAAACATACGTGGAATGGGGTCGAAATGGAAACAAATTTGTTTCCTGAACGACCTCACGACACAAGGTATAGATGTTGCTATTCGTAACCGAGTCCAAGATGAGCGAGACCCAAGCGTTCTCACCTTTCTAAATGGTTTCGAGAAATTTATTTCTCCTAGCCGAGGAGGAGGAGAAGAGGCGTGGCAGTCTTCATCAGGAAGAGCTTGGACCTGCAGGTAAGTACTGTCTTTCTGGACCCAGAAGGACGGCTGGTTGTCTGGATGTGACTCACGCAAGTAAACAGTCCTTCAGGTGGTAGCTGTCTACGCCCCGAACGAGGGTAGACAGACGGGTTTCTTTCGAAGCCTGGAGCCTTTCTGGCGACGTCGAAAACAGTAATACTAGTAGGGGACTTTAACACTGTCCTTGAAGCGCACACATCGACAGTGTTGGCTCAACTAATAGGAAGGGGAATCCAGCCTCAAGGGTCTACTGGAGGAGAGCTTTGATCTAGTGCCGTTACCGACTGGATGAGCCGAGCGTTCACACAGTGGACGTGGAGTAACAACGACGGCTCACACAGATCGTACCTAGATAGGATTAATTATAAAAAAAGAGATAAGGATACGTTTAGTTGTCCACAATTTCATATTGTACCTTACTCGGATCACAAGTTTGTGACGTGTGTGAGGTGCAATTAGACAAGTGTCATAGACAGGGACCGGGTACGGAAGCTGAACAAGGCTATTTTGAATTGTGAAGACTTCCGTACCCGGATTAAGGAGTTAGTTCAGAGGGCATTGTGCGGCACCGTCATTAACAATAGATGGTGGCACGCCCTAAAAAGAGCCATTCGATTAGAGTCCGTTAGATTTAGCAATCAGATAAGGACAGATAGGGTAGTCTAGAGGGCGATTTAGTTAAGAATCTAGACGAGGCAATGGAAGCTGGCTCTGCATCCGAGAGTACTGGCGGCAAGGACGGTATTGTACCGACACTTGACTCCAAACACGAAGGTTGCAGAGTCAGCAGAGCTAAGCTGCGCGCCGGGGAACGAGAAGGTGTTAAC
Source organism: Octopus sinensis (assembly GCF_006345805.1). Lineage (NCBI taxonomy): Eukaryota > Metazoa > Mollusca > Cephalopoda > Octopoda > Octopodidae > Octopus > Octopus sinensis. The sequence continues at coordinate 4,351 of NW_021824056.1, read as the reverse complement.
GTAGCCGGATGGGCCGTCGTGTGTGGGAGTAAGAGAGGCAACAGAGCCTCAATAAAATCTTGACTGGCGAACAGGGACAAAGATCTAGGACAGGAGGAGATGCAAAAGTTTCTTCACCAGCATTTCGCGCGCGGTGTTGGGCGGGGTGGTGGCCGCTGGACCGGGGGAGTGCATTAAGGGACTTCCTGGCCGGCGGGCCGCGGCTGCGGGGCGTGAGGCGGAGTGCTGGGAGGGAGCGATCACTCGCGGAAATAAGGGAAGTGCTGCCGAGTGCGCCGGGGAGAAATCGCCGGGGCGGATGGTCTGCCCTACGAGTTTTACCAAAATATGCCGGATTTGTTCGGGGGAATACTGGCAGGCGTCTACACGAACTGGCAGCAGACGGGAGAATTCCCAGTTCTGTAAGCCGGGGGTGGTGACGCTAATCCAGAAAGACCCGAGCAAAGGGGATATGATTAGTAACTACAGGCCCATAACTCTACTTAGGTAGAGTTAAAGATTTTGGCCAAGGTGTTAGCAAAAAGGTTGACGGTTGTCGTGGAGAAACTTGTAGGGAGAGCACAGACATGGCAATCCAGGCAGGTCGATCCAGGACAACCTTCACCTTATACGCTACACCTTAGATAGGGTGGGTAAAGTAACCGGCAAAGGTGGTGGTAATGGTCCACTTGGACCAAAGTAAAGCCTTCGATAGGGTAGACCATGGGTACCTGGCGGCGGTTCCTCGAAGCGACCGGACTGGGTCCCGAATCCGCGGGTGGATCTCCGCTAGTACAGCGGCATCAAGTCCACCGTCCAGATAAACGGTTACCTAACAGAACCGTTTTCGATCGAATGTTCAGTACGTCAGGGGTTGCCCCTTGTCACCACTTTTGTACGTATTGGCTCTCGAGCCACTACTGCGAAGGTTGGAGAGGCTGGGGAGTAACTCAGATGGAATCGGAGGTGGGAGTCGGTCACTGCCTATGCGGATGACATCACCCTCATCGTGTCCAAGGAGGCCCAACTACCCGGTGTAGAGGAGGCTATCAGAGGATACGAGGCGGGTGGAGGTTGGCAGGAGCAAAGGTTAACAGGGACAAATCGGTCGGCTTGCGCCTCGGCACCTGGAGGAACAAGCCGTTATTGTCCAGTGTTGTGGGACACTGGACGGATGGCCCTGTTAAGTTGCTGGGAGTCTGGTTTGGACCCGCGACCCCAAACGGAGAAGAACTGGAGCGAGGTGACGGGCAAGGTGGAGGCCATAATACGGACCTGGTCCGGAAGGGTCTCTGTCCTTGAAAGGAAGGGCGGAGGTGGTGCAGATGTTTATTGCATCCGTATCACCTACCGCCTGACCGTCGTCCCTTGCCCCGACTCATGGCTTAACAAGTTGGAACGAGCCCTCTTCCGCTTTTTGTGGAGGAGGAGGAAAGCCACTTGTGAGACGCTCCGTGTGCTGTCAAGAACCGTTAAAGGGTGGGATTAGGAATGCCTTGGTTGATGAGCGCAGACATGCGTTGAGACTAAGACATCTCTGGCACACCTGGAAGGTAGGTGATAAGGTGTGGAGTCGTTGGCAGAAGGATTTTTTCCGAGACCGGCCTCCTTAGTTAATTTTAAAAACCCGGTTACATCAGAAGATGCAATCTGACTCCATGGCAAAGAGAGTGCCGACAGGCACTCACGCTGATCCACAGGACGGGCAAGGCCGGCTGCGGAAATACCACCCGGTATTTTATAGAGGGCTGGTAGAAGGTAAAAACGATGACGTCCTAGGAGGGGCTCTGGGGTTTGATGAAAACCAGCTTGCCAATCTGTTTAAGAAAACGTTCAGGTCGGGGTATTTGGATATATTCCAAAGATCCCTGGCTTGGCAGTGCTACAGGAATGCTTTACCTGTTCGCGAAAAGTTATCACGGCACGGAGTTCCAGTGCCACCGACGTGTCAAAGATGCGGGGGACGATGAAACGTTCAGCACGCTTTTTTTCATTGTCGGAAGTTGAAACGACTTGATAAGTTACGCAGAGAACACGTGTTATCGCATCTGGGACGAGTACAGCTGTCGGCTGAGTATGATTAAGATGATAACGCCAACTGGACTCGCGGAAGGTGAGGCATGTTTCACGCACTGCACGGTGTGCAGTGGTAAAGGAATGCATGTGGAGAACGAGAATGGAAGGAACCGCGACAGGGTCATTTGTTTCTCCGGGCCCGGCTTGCTCACCTACTTCAGATATCATCTGAGAAGACAAGATGGGATGGGAGGAGAGGGACCCTGCCGGGGGGAGTGTATGCGAATAGATGGAAGGAAGTGGAAAGAAAGGTGGGTACGAGAAGGCCAGCTTGACCATGGAGGAGAGAGAGGAAGTGGAAGCTGCGGGGCCTCAACAATTGCCGGGGTGTGAAAGCTCCAGTAAAAGCACAAAGGTCAGCTACAAGTGTGTAACACTAGTTACGCAAAAAAATTACTTATAACGAATACAAACGAAACTTTTTAATCGATTCTCTTAAATTTTCTTGTATGTATGTATGTCCTGTATTCGTCGTCTTTCTATGTATTAATTTTTATAATTGTAATAAAGAGATGTTGATACTAGCAAACAGCATACAACGAGAGGTTGCAATCATGAATAATTTAAGGAAAATTTAAGGACAACGTATACTTAATACTAGCAAACAGCATACAACGAGAGGGGGCAAGCATGAATAATTTAAGGAAAATTTAAGCACAACGTATACTTGATACTAGCAAACAGCATACAACGAGAGGGGGCAAGCATGAATAATTTAAGGAAAATTTAAGGACAACATATACCTGATACTAGCAAACAGCATACAACGAGAGGGAGCAAGCATGAATAATTTAAGGAAAATTTAAGGACAACGTATACTTGATACTAGCAAACAGCATACAACGAGAGGGAGCAAACATGAATAACTTAAGGAAAATTTAAGGACAACGTGTAATTGATACTAGCAAACAGCATACAACGAGAGGGGGCAAGCATGAATAATTTAAGGAAAATTTAAGGACAACATATACTTGATACTAGCAAACAGCATACAACGAGAGGGTGCAAGCATGAATAATTTAAGGAAAATTTAAGGACAACGCATACTTGATACTAGCAAACAGCATACAACGAGACGGAGCAAGAATGAACAATTTAAGGAAAATGTAAGGACAACGTATACTTGATAGTAGCAAACAGCATACAACGAGAGGGAGAAAACATGAATAACTTAAGGAAAATGTAAGGACAACTTATACTTGATAGTAGCAAACAGCATACAACGAGAGGAGCAAGCATGAAAAATTTAAGGAAAATTTAAGGACAACGTATACTTGATACTAGCAAACAGCATACCACGAGAGGGGGCAAGCATGAATAATTTAAGGAAAATTTAAGGACAACGTATACTTGATACTAGCAAACAGCATACAACGAGAGAGAGAAAACATGAATAATTTAAGGGAAATGTAAGGACAACGTATACTTGATAGTAGCAAACATCATACAACGAGAGGGAGCAAGCATGAATAATTTAAGGAAAATTTAAGGACAACGTATACATGATACTAGCAAACAGCATACAACGAGAGGGAGAAAACATGAATAACTTAAGGAAAATGTAAGGACAACGTATACTTGATACTAGCAAACAGCATACAACGAGAGGGAGCAAGCATGAATAATTTAAGGAAAAAGTTAAGGACAACGTATACTTGATACTAGCAAACAGCATACAACGAGAGGGAGCTAACATGAACAATTTAAGGATAATTTAAGGTCAACGTATATTTGATACTAGCAAACAGCATACAACGAGAGGGAGAAAACATGAATAATTTAAGGAAAATGTAAGGACAACGTATACTTGATACTAGCAAACAGCATACAACGAGAGGGAGCAAACATGAATAATTAAGGAAAATTTAAGGACAACGTATACTTGATACTAGCAAACAGCATACAACGAGAGGGAGAAAACATGAATAACTTAAGGAAAATTTAAGGACAACGTATACTTGATACTAGCAAACAGCATACAACGAGAGGGAGAAAACATGAATAATTTAAGGAAAATGTAAGGACAACGTATACTTGATACTAGCAAACAGCATACAACCAGAGGGAGCAAACATGAATAATTAAAGGAACATTTAAGGACAACGTATACTTGATACTAGCAAACAGCATACAACGAGAGGGGGCAAGCATGAAGAACTTAAGGAAAATTTAAGGACAAAGTATACTTGATACTAGCAAACAGCGTACAACGAGAGGGGGCAAGCATGAATAATTTAAGGAAAATTTAAGGACAACGTATATTTGATACTAGCAAACAGCATACAACGAGAGTTTG
>NW_021824055.1:7500-12500 GCF_006345805.1 Octopus sinensis | reverse complement strand
ATTGTTTTTATCGATTATTGGGATGGCGATATCTGCTCAAAGACACGACCTCATCTCTCGAGTTACTAAAATGCAAACCGGACGAATTTCCCTCGTTTCCCAGAATATATTTCAGTTGGTTGTAAAGGACGCTTGTTGTTCACTGATGAGAAGACTATGATCAGAGGCGTTTCCGTCGCGATCATCCCGTCGATTTACATATATTGCAATATGTGTTGTGTTCTTTCCGTGGTTAAGACGGTAGGGCGTGAGACAATGGAATATCATTTTCCCAAATGCTTACGATAGGGCTGATAGCGCAAATATACAAGTAATGGACATTCATTAGTCCTGAAACCTACATCTACAATCATTATTGTAATACATCACATGATGTGGATGTTAATTTTCATAGATCTTTCCGATGTATAAGTTCGACCTTACTATCAAGATGAACCATCAATTTATTAAATGACATCTTGGACTTCCTTAGAGTCCGTCTACAATACCCACTCACAAGTCTTTGCTCGGACGGAGGCTATAGTAGAAGAAACTTTCCCAGGTTGCCATGCAGCGAAACTAAACCTGGATCTAAGTGCTGACGGAGCAAGTTTCTTACCACATAGCCACGCCTATGCATGTGTGTTTATGTATAAGTCTATATATAGGATGAACAGGACAAACAAATGTTTAACTAATAGTTTTTACATGCGTGTAACAACGTTATGGTTGCTTGGAAAAGAAAGTAACAAATTGATTTATCTATTCGCGTTCTGAGTTCTATCCTGTCGAACTCCCATTTGCCTTTCATTTCTCAGAGGTACTGAAGTCCAATTAGTCGACAGTCCACCTTCCCCACAAAACACAACACTACTACTGGCATTCTACCTAAACCCGAAACCACTTTATAGGGGCAATCTAGGATTTTAGCCCGACGAATTGCTACGCGTGTCATATGTAAACATGTATGGTATATAAAGTTGCATGAGGATATATATACATACACAAACACGCACAAATATGTGTGCGTGTATGAGTGTGTGTGCATATGAGTGTGTGTATGTATGTACGTTTGTATATATATATATATATATATATATATATGTATATATATATGAATGTATATGTGAGCGTGTGTCTACATGTATGTGAATACATGCACAAGTGTACGAGGCGAAACATCCAAACACACACACAAACACACACACACACATATATATATATAGGTATATAAATACTTATATATGTATTCATACGCATTTAGATATATACACACACATAAGCACACACATATATCAATGTGTATACTTTTTCTTTAATTCGTTTACTTGTTGAAGTCATTTGCCTGCGTCCATGCTGGAGCACAATATCATAAGCCTTTAAGCCCAATACATTGACATCAGGGATTATTCTTTGTAAGCCAATTACTTATTTTATTATTCGCTTTTGCCGAACCGCAATGTTAAGGAGGGGGCGTAAAAACCTGCTGTAAGTTATGAAAGGGTAACAAACATAGTCGCGAAGACAGACACACACATACACAAACAACAAACTCACACACACTTATGCATCAACATATATATATATATATATATATATTATATATATATATATATATCTATATATATCGAACTTCTTTTCGGTTTTTTCGTCTACTACCAATCCACTCGTACGGCTTTGGTCACCCGAGGCTATAGTAGAAGACACTTTCCCAAATTGCTATGCAGTGAAACTGAACCTGGATCTATCTGCTTGCGAACCATCTATCTTACCACATAGCCACGCCTATGCATGTGTGTTTATGTATAAGTCTTTATACAGGATGAACAAGACAAACAAATATTTAAATAATAATTCTGACGTGCATGTAACAATGTTATGGTTGCTTGGAACCAAATGCTCACCGACAAATGATTGTCAGGAACAACATTATTCTATTAAGTTGCATAGTTATAGAATGATAGAGAGAGAGGGAAAAATAAATCATATATACATGTGTGTGTAGATACAAATGTTAAATCTTAAAAGAAAAGTAACAAAAATTTATTTACCTTTATAAAGCCGACTCCAAATATTACTTCAGTTTCAAATTTTTTACAGAAATTAAAAGTCTTATCCACTTATCTGAATATTCTATTCCTCATATAAATTTTTGTCTCACTTCCCTCTTCTATCCGAAATGCACCTGAATGAAATATCCTGTTGTAATAATTCTCTATATTTTTTAAACGAGAGTGGCAGTATTTTCCCTTTGATGTATGTGATTGGCTGAAATACTTTAATATCCGGAAAATAAATCCATATTCCAGCTAGTCACCATTCCTACACGTCAAGTGTTGAAATGGTCGCTGTGTAACATAAGATGAAGTTTCTGCGCACAATACACCACTCGTCCCAGGATCTGAAATCATGACCTTAATCACGATTTCATGTGTCCTCGACTTCAATAATATTACCAAAATGCTATTTTTCATATGTCCTGGCAACACCCAGAATATTCTTATCTACTTGACGCTTTTTTCTGAAATAAACGCCATTGTTTTTATCGATTATTGGGATTGCGATATCTGCTCAAAGACACGACCTCATCTCTCTAGTTACTAAAATGCAAACCCAACAATTTTCCTCCTCGTTTCCCAGAATATATTTCAGTTGGTTGTAAATTATTCTAGTTGTTCACTGGCGGAAAGACTATGACCACAGGCGTTTCGTCATGATCATCCCGTTGATTTATTTACATCGTAATGTGTGTTCTATTCTTTCTTTCCGTGGTTAAGACGGTAGGGTGCGAGACAATGGAATATCATTGTCTCAAATGCTTACGATAGGGCTGAGAGCGCAAATGTTCAAGTAATGGACATTCATTAGTCCTGAAACCTACATCTACAATAATTATTGTATGACATCACATGATGTGAATGTTAATTTTCATAGATCTCTCCGAAATATTAGTCCGGCCTTACTATCAAGATGAAGCTTCAATTTATTAAATGGCATCTAGGACTGAATTATTCTGCTACTAGCAGAAGAATGAAAGTGATATTCTACGTGGTTTACTCTCCGTGTGTGTTTAGCATATTGTAACTTTCATGTACATGGGTTATCTCAAGTACAACATACCCTCGAATGTTTAGGGGCGTCCAGTTCACCCTGCGTCACTTGCCACAGGTCTCACACAGCAGATGCAGGTACTAGAGGGTAAAGACGGTACTAATTCCCTAAGCTGTTCACGTGAGAATCCGCATACCAATTTATTATTATTCCATATACAAACAACAGTTTAGATTGTGTGAGTACGTTTGTGTATATATACATATATACATAATTAAGATTTTGCTTACAAACTTTGTCTCCCTTTTCAGCTTCCTTTCAGTAACCAAACCATGTCTCAATATTACTATTTCCTGCAACTATCTTTGCCAATCTACCAGGGAAAACATTCTCTTGTGAGTTAGATAATCTCTCTTATTTTTTCTGGTTTTAATTTCATTTGGTTTTTTTCCTTTCCTCTCTCCTACTGTAACTCTTGCAACTCATAAATTATTTCACTATTTATACATCAACTCTAGCTAACTCTACGGTACCTTCTGCTGATATTAAACCTCACCCACCTTCGTTATTCTAAGTAATCTTGCTCTTCGTAATCGAGGCTGAAGTCCTCCATTCATATCGAATTCCTTCCTATTATTTTGTCAAGATTGCAAATTGAGATCTTTTCCAATCAACAAATTCTGCTGAATACCGAAGTAACCATACTTCCCAAAGTTTTTACAACCTTTACTAGATTTAGAACACTAAGCTTTCCCTTTATTAGCTTCTTTTCCCTTCCGATGTACTCCTTATCTATTTCCATTGTTAGTACACTCTCAGATTCTAATACTCCGAAGCACTTATGATTCTCTGCCTTCAGTGATTTTACTCTCTTGCTATCTGACATTCACTGCTGACTATCTGTCCCCTTTTTATGACTTATGTGGCGCACATATCTATGCCAAATTCCTATATCTTTGCTGAAGAATCTTACAATTCTTGTTCCTATAGATATACACACTTACGTGTGAATATATATAGGAATATGACACTGCATGTATGTGTGTATATGTTAGTGCGTGTATGTATATATGTATGTCTGTATGCATGTGTGCGTATACATTCATCCCTTTAACCCTCAAGTCAAACACACCCTCACTATATAGACTAATCTCTATATACTCTCATATGTTTCTCATTCGCCAAATAATAGACTCTTCCAAGGCCTTCCAAATCTGATTCACTTTCTATTCAAAGATGCAACTGATAACTTCCATTATCCTTTGCCAGGGACTTTCCTAGAAACTTTACTAACTCTTCGATCACGAAAATACCAAACACATTTATCTGGGAACTCCATGGTTTCCCAAAAGACTGGGAACGAATAATATCCTCGATAAAGGATATTATGCATTTCTGCATTTTCTTCTTCTTTCTCCAATAACGGAATGATTTGCTCAGATGGAATTCTTTACTCAATAACATGCTTAGTTATTCTAGAAACAGCTCTAAGAGACTTTGCCAATTTCTATAACCACTCTGCACAGTTCTTTTATTTGTTTCAGCCATATCACTGCGGCCATGCTGGAGCACCACCTTTTTAATCGAACTTATTATTTATAAGCCTTGTACTCATTCTATGAGTCTCCTTTGCTGAAACACTAAATTACGAGGACGTAAATTCACCAACATCGGGATTTATTGTGTAAGCCTATTATTTATTCTATCGGTCTCATTTGCCGAACCGTCTCGGCTACAGACACGTAAACTCACCAACATCGGTTGTCAAGAGATGGTGGGGGGACAAACATACACACACACAAACACACAATTACACACACTTAAGACGGATGTCTTTCAGTTTCCGTCTCCCAAATCCACTCTCAAGACTTTGGTCGGCCCGAGGCTATAGTGGAACGCATTTTCCCAAGGTGCAACGCAGTTGGAATGAACCCCGAACCATGTGATTGGTAAGCACGCTACTTACTAAA
>NW_021824055.1:0-2500 GCF_006345805.1 Octopus sinensis | reverse complement strand
ACATATATTGCAATTGGTGTTGTGTTCTTTCCGTGGTTAAGACGGTAGGGCGTGAGACAATGGAATATCATTTTCCCAAATACTTACGATAGGGCTGATAGCGCAAATATACAAGTAATGGACATTCATTAGTCCTGAAACCTACATCTACAATCATTGCGGTGTCTTATTTTATTGTCCGCTTTTGCCGAACCGCAATGTTAAGTAGGGGGCGTAAAAACCTGCTGTAAGTTATGAAAGGGTAACAAACATAGTCGCGAAGACAGACACACACATACACAAACAAACAAACTCACACACACTTATGCATCAACATATATATATATATATATATATATATATATATATATATATATATATATATAACGAACTTCTTTCGGTTTTTTCGTCTACCAAATCCACTCGTACGGCTTTGGTCAGCCCGAGGCTATAGTAGAAGACACTTTCCCAAATTGCCATGCAGTGAAACTGAACCTGGATCTATCTGCTTGCGAACCATCTATCTTACCACATAGCCACGCCTATGCATGTGTGTTTATGTATAAGTCTTTATACAGGATGAACAAGACAAACAAATATTTAAATAATAATTCTGACGTGCATGTAACAATGTTATGGTTGCTTGGAACCAAATGCTCACCGACAAATGATTGTCAGGAACAACGTTATTCTATTAAGTTGCATAGTTATAGAATGATAGAGAGAGAGGGAAAAATAAATCATATGTACATGTGTGTGTAGATACAAATGTTAAATCTTAAAAGAAAAGTAACAAAAATTTATTTACCTTTATAAAGCCGACTCCAAATATTACTTCAGTTTCAAATTTTTTTACAGAAATTAAAAGTCTTATCCACTTATCTGAATATTCTATTGCCTCATATAAATTTTTTGTCTCACCTTTCAGATTCTATCCGAAATGCATATTGAATGAAATATCCTGTTGTAATAATTCTCTATATTTTTTAAACGAGAGTGGCAGTATTTTCCCTTGATGTATGTGATTGGCTGAAATATCCGGAAAATAAATCCATATTCCAGCTAGTCACCATTCCTACACGTCAAGTGTTGAAATGGTCGCTGTGTAACATAAGATGAAGTGTTCTGCGCACAATACACCACTCGTCCCAGGATCTGAAACCATGACATTAATCACGATTTCATGTGTCCTCGACTTATGGACGCAGGCAAATGACTTCAACATGTAAAAGAATTAAAGAAAAAGTATACACATTGATATATGTGTGTGCTTATGTGTGTGTATATATCTAAATGCGTATGAATACATATATAAGTGTATTTATATACCTATATATATATTATAATATATATATGTGTGTGGTGTGTGTGTGTGTGTGTGTTTTTGTGTGTGTTTGGATGTTTCGCCTCGTACACTTGTGCATGTATTCACATACATGTAGACACACGCTCACATATAACATCATATATATATATATATATATATATATATATATATATATATACAAACGTACGTACATACACACACTCATATGCACACACACTCATACACGCACACATATTTTTGCGTGTCTGTGTAAGTATATATATCCTCATGCATCTTTATATACCATACATGATTACATATGACACCGCGTAGCAATTCTTCGGCCTAAAATCCTAGATTGCCACCTATAAAGTGGTTTCGGGTTTAGGTAGAATGCCAGTAGTTGTGTTTTGTGGGGAAGGTGGACTGTCGACTAATTGGACTTCAGTACCTCTGAGAAATGAAAGGCAAATGGGAGTTCGACAGGATAGAACTCAGAACGCGAATAGATAAATCAATTTTTGTTACTTTTCTTTTCCAAGCAACCATAACGTTGTCACACGCATGTAAAAACTATTAGTTAAACATTTGTTTGTCCTGTTCATCCTATATATAGACTTATACATAAACAGACATCCATAGGCGTGGCTATGTGGTAAGAAACTTGCTCCGTAAGCAATTAGATCCAGGTTTAGTTTCGCTGCATGGCAACCTGGGAAAGTTTCTTCTACTATAGCCTCCGTCCGAGCAAAGACTTGTGAGTGGGTTTTGTAGACGGACCCTAAGGAAGTCCTAGATGTCATTTAATAAATTGATGGTTCATCTTGATAGTAAGGTCGAACTTATACATCGGAAAGATCTATGAAAATTAACATCCACATCATGTGATGTATTACAATAATGATTGTAGATGTAGGTTTCAGGACTAATGAATGTCCATTACTTGTATATTTGCGCTATCAGCCCTATCGTAAGCATTTGGGAAAATGATATTCCATTGTCTCACGCCCTACCGTCTTAACCACGGAAAGAACACAGCACCAATTGCAATATATGTAAATCGACGGGATGATCAGGACGGTAACGCCTCTGATCATAGTCTTCTAATCAGTGAACAACAAGCATCCTTTACAACCAACTGAAATATATTCTGGGAAACGAGGGAAATTCGTCCGGTTTGCATTTTAGTAACTCGAGAGATGAGGTCGTGTCTTT
>NW_021824054.1:12500-21578 GCF_006345805.1 Octopus sinensis | reverse complement strand
ACACACACACACAAACACACACACACACACACGCACGCACACACGCACACACACATATATATATATATGATTAAATGGCCTAAAATTTCGTGACATCAAGATAAGAGATGGCGATTCTGAACGTCGATATAACTAAGCATACGAGATATTTCGGTAATCACCTCAAAAGATAGCGCCACTTTCACATGATTATAACAGAGCAATATTGATATATTGAATCAAAATATATGTTGTGATATAAATAAATTCAGTGAAACTGTTATTAACTCTCTTTTGATAGCTGTAACCATCCATTCTATTATCGAGAAACTGCAACTTAAAACCTCCAACCCTTTCTCGGATTGCTCTTACTGATATATTTCATCACGTTGTGGACCTATTTTGCTTACATATGATAAGGAAGATGGTGTCTTTTAGATTCGGTTCAGTTGAGGATAATTTGAAAATTTGGAACTTACAAGAATAAAGATGATTAACAGATTCGGATTCGGAGACCCCTTTCGGTCATGAATGACCATGGGATTGCACCTAGAAAGTTACTCGCCGAGGCACAAGTCAGGTCAAGATTGTTTATGGAAGACCAGAAGTCGCCCGTGCATACCAGCCTCCCCTCTCCTTACCACTGATGTTATCCAAGGGAATGACAAAGGCCGATACAGCTTGGCACCAGTAACATCGCAACACATTTCTACGGCTGAGTTAACTGGAGCAACGTGAAATAAAGAGTCTTGTTCAAGAACACAACGCGCAGCCCGCTCCAGGAATCGAACTCGCAACCTCAAAATCGTATGCTCTACGCTCTAACCACTGAGCCATGCGCCTTCACTGAACATATGCATTTAGTATCTGTTTTCTACTAATTATAAACTTCTTAACGTTTCTCAGTCGTTCGCAGACATGTATAGCGATATTTCATCTTCCTTTGGAATCATAATTACGTCATCACTTTATACAAATAAATGAAGCTAAATTCAGCATTTTACGAAGGTTTAACTATCTTATTAAGAGAAAGTAGCTTATAGCTTAAAAAAGCATTCCTAAAATTCTTGCCTTTTTTTCTTGATAACTGTTCAGTAACAAAACAGATTACCTACAAAATCAGAGTGTATTTTCGTTCAATGTGTGATTCATTCTAACATATATTTTTATCACTAAGTTAATATGTTTATTGAAATACGGAGGCGTTCTATGCATCAAATTAATGTTAAGTGTCGAATCCCATTTATTTGTTACTCATTTTACGTATTATTATCTTTTTCTTTTTTGTATGTTCTAAATCACCTTTGTATTCATGACTATTCTTTACTTAAATGACATTAGAATACATGAAAGCAAAGCGCACCTTTTATATACATATGATCAATATATTGCTAACTCTTACATCACACCATTTGCTTTATATGAAATGCTCAAATGCTGTTAAATATAGTTTCCTTCAATCCCATTGAACATAGAGAAACTTGAAAGTCAGGGTTTTAGTATAATTATTACTGACGAAATGCAACTCATCAGTGGGCACGATATATATCACAAATAATACATTTGATAGTAATGTTTTTTTGCTTGCTTAATATTTTTGATATTGCTTCTGTAAAATCTTCGATGTTATAATTCACTAACAAATTGTTACACACAAGTAACATCTATTACATATCATATAACACGATTTTCTTGTATTTTAGCAGAATAAATAATGAAATTTCATGTTAAAGTAAGTTATTACAAGGAAATTTATAAGTTAAATTGAATCAATATGTTATCAGAACAGAATTAGCTGCAGTAATTAAAAGGTTGTCTTTGATAACTTGCTACATTTTAAAAGCCAGGAATATTCTTGATCAGGTTTATACACGATGGTCAAGATAATTAATTAGGAGTTAGCTAGCATTATTCTCTAGCCGGGAAAGCGAGGGATAAGACAAAGAACATCTTCGAACTGATATACCTCATCTGTTGTCTCAGTAGTATAATATTTAATTATGGCCTAATAAGGAATGTCGAATAAAATATTTCCCATAACGCAGAAAAATCAGAAAAATCAGAAATTGCATCTCTCGTCTGCTTCCCTAACGTATCACATTAGCTAAGCTTTAACAAGTTTTCTAATAACTATATTTAAGAATAATGCTATTATTTTCGATACTGAAATTATTGGAAATATCCAAATCAACGGCCATTTGATCGTAAACGTAATAAACCTCCACCAACAGGGAATACATTTCAAAGAAATATAATATCAATCATATTACCTGTGATATTTTGAAGATCTTTAGTAAATTGGCCACTTGAATTGAAGTTACACTCGATGGTGCTGCAAGTACACCTGGAATTATTTTTAAGTCGTGGTTCTTTTCAGCTCCATCTTTGCATTTGTATGCGGAGCCGCCAATATTAGCAATGGAACCTGCAATGAGATGAGAATAAAATTTTGTTAAATACAATTGTAAATTACTAGTGTAGAAATAGTTGTGTAGATAAGTTCCTCCTTTTGTAACTACATGATTTTTGATTTAGTACTAGCGCGCTGAAAATTGGTCAAGTGGTAAGACTAAATATATATATATATATATATATATATATATATATATAATATATATATATATATAGATAGATAGGTAGGTAGATAGTTAGGTAGGTAGGTAGGTAGGTAGTTGGATAGATAAATAAATACGGATACACAATTACATGTATGTATGTATATATATATATATAATATATATATATATAATATATATATATATATATATATATATATATATATTCCAGGTTTGATCAATAAGTATCCAGACTGTTGCCATAGTAACGAATCTAAAGCACGCGGGGTGAAGCGGCTAGGCAAAGATTGGACTTTGACCTCTGCAGTGCATGTGAACAAAGGTTTAACGTTCAAGCTCACTTCCTCTGTTTACAGCAGTCCTTGGAAGGAACGTGTGTAGCGTGTTATCGTCCTATTAACCATGACAGAGAAAGTTGTCCTGGCGACACCTGCTCAGAGGCCGACGCAAAGTTGCAGAAAGTGTATAGAGAAGAGTGTATCAGCTGCACACAAGTGGACGTGAGGTGGCCGAAATAACGTCGATAGTGACAAGCGTTCTGGAAGACCCTTTAGCTAGCAGAACTGAGAAAAACAAAGTGGGTATGCATACGGCTGTGAGGGGAAATCATTGAATCACTATCTCTGAGTTATCAGAGGATGTGCAGATTAGTTTCGGTTCAGTTCAATCCAAAATCACAGAAGATTTGGGTATGAGACGCGTGTCTGCCAAGTTTGTGCTGAAACTGCGTTTAGCTGACCAAAATGATACTCGGCTTTCAGTTGCATGAGATCTCCTTAATTGTGTCGAGAACCTTGAAAACTTTTTGAAAACATTGTTGTATTCCTTTGAGCAGGTATCACCAAACTTTAGGCAAACTTTAACGTATATTCTCTGCTCAGCTTTTTCTGTAATGGTCAATGAGACGATCACACGCTACACACATTCCTTCCAAGCATTGTAGTAAACTGCAGAAGTGCACTAGAACGTTGAAACGTAGTGCACATGCACAACAAAGTTCGAGGTCAATCTGTACCTAGCGGCTTTACTCTTTGTGCTTTACTTCGTTACTATGGCAACAGTCCGGATACTTATTAAACAGACCATACGTATATATATGCGTGTGTGGTATGTACGTGTGTGTGTGTGTGTGTTTCTCTCTGTTTATTTCCCACCCAGCGCTTTTTACCCGGGGTTAGGCTTGTCAGGCTCTTGTAAGTTAGCGGTTCAGTAAAGAAAACAGATCCAACAAATATCAGAATTTAAAAAGATATAAATACTGTGGTAGATTTCTTCTCTTAAGACACTTCAAGGTGATGTCCCAGCATTGCTGCAGTCCAACGGCCGAAGCAAGATAGCAATATGTATGTGTAATAAATTACACTCAGCGTCGCTGCTATTGGAGATGAAGATAAAATACAAAACTTTCTCTACCTAAGATACAATCGCGGTTGACGTTTGCTTTGTGTTAACTTTGATATTATCTTGTAAAAGAACTAGAATTGGCATTGTGATTCTGTATTACAGCAGGTGTGCTTCTTTTTTTGGCATCGTTATTTTGATATTTTGGATATTATTTTAGAATTGTATATGTTTGGTGCAGAGAATATTGCAATGTGAGGCGTATTAAGTATATAAATATGAATATGAATACGAGTTTTTTTGTGGGTGTGTATGTATATATGCGTATATGCGTATGTGTTATGTATATATCTATCTTGAGTGTGTGCGTCAGAACATATATATACATATGTTGCACTCACGCATTTTTGCTAATACATACGCGGTGAAGCTACACATTAGCGTCGTATTTTTACGTTCGCTATTTCCAGTAAATACGGGACTTAGTTGTGCCATTTATTTACTAATTTGTGTATTTTTCCCTCACGGGCTACTTTTTACTGGAAGGCAATACTTTGTATTGCATTACTGATATTTGAAACTTCTTCACCGTTTCTCGTACTGTTAGCGTTCCGTATTTCAGTCGAGTGTGTTAGTATTAATGTGGTAACATCGTAGATTTCGTCTTGGTATATGTTTGGCTGAAGAAGGTAAAGCAAAATATGAGTGAGAGACATATCTTGCAAAACCTGAAACCTGCAGGTACCACTTTATCCATTTTCAGATGTTCTCCCTGGAGGTAAGACGGTTTTTTTTCTCTATTTTGTTGCACACACGCATTTTTGCTAATACATACGCGGTGAAGCTACACATTAGCGTCGTATTTTTACGTTCGCTATTTCCAGTAAATATCGGTACTTAGTTGTGCCATTTATTTACTAATTTGTATATATATATATATATATATATATTAGGGTTTTTTCGAATCATTAAAGAAATGGAAATTCTGGGTATATTTTTTTTATAAATTTCTAATACCTATGGTTTAAAATTCATCAAAATCCGAAGCATATGAATTTTCACGAGGGGTTAATTACCCTTCTCCTTATGCTTGGATTTTGCGGTCTAAATTTCATTAGGATCCAGTAGTTATCAAGTTTATAAGTAACACACATGAACACAGAATATATATATATATATATATATATATATATATATAGTGTTTTTCAACGTCTTGCTAGCCTGACTGAGGCTTGCGTCCTTATGTTTATTAAACCGTTTTGCAAGATTGTTGATGAGAAATCGCGTGTTGGGTCATTTTTGGGTCATTTTTTGCCAAATAAACACAGACTATTTTTTTCACTAGCTTATAACTGTTCTTGTCCTATTATTTTAACCCATATCCATTCTCCAGAAATCTATCGTCGCACATGTTTGATCTCTTCAGCAACACTTTTAGTTTTCGTATGTGTTCTCGCTCTGTTCTTTCATGCCGAAACATAACAATATCTGTTTCAGTACAGGGTTAAATTGGTTAATATGCGTAACGACGTAAGCCTCAGCCAGACTAGCAAGGCACTGAAAAGCACTATATATATATATATATATATATATATATATATATATATATATAGATATATATATATATACATATATTTATTTATATGTGGTGTGTGTGTTTGTGTGTGCGTTTGTGTGTGTGGTGTGTGTGGTGTGTATGCTCATAAGGGATTAGCCAACCAACTTTCAGATTAAGTTTACCCACGATAACATAATTTGCAATCGTTTGAACGTTGAACCAGTGTTATCCAAAGCAACTTGACATTACGTTGATGCAATTGAAGAACTGGTGTGAATGTATCAACATTATTAGGGGAAACATTTGCTTAATGTAAAGTTATTGCGTGAAATGTACACCTCATCAACATCAATCAACACCTCTGATTCCCTGGTGAATGAATTCATGAGACTTTGTGTTTGCGTAATGTCATGTGTGAAAAAAGCGCGACATCACCAACAACAGAAACAACAACAAAAATTAAAATAATAAATACAATAATACTAATAATAATATTAGTAATAATGATAATGATAGTAATAATAATAATGATGATGATGATAATAATAATAATAATAATAATAATAATAATAATAATAATAATAATAATAATAATAATAATAACAACAATAATAATAATAATAACACGAAGAAGAGTAACAACAGGAAAATGACGAGTAATAGCGCTGTTTTAGTGACAATGGAGATGACGATGGATGATGATGATGATGATGATAATGATGATGATGATGATGATGATGATGATTATGATGATGATGATTATGATGAGGATGATGATGATGATGAAGGTGATGGTTATGATGATGATGATGATGATGATGATGCTGGTGAAGATGATCTGGATCTAACCACGATGTAGACGATGGTGATAATTTCTAATAATCGCCACTAAATCAATACTAATAAAAAGTATTATTATTATTATTATTATTATTACTACTATTATTATTATTATTATTATTATTATTAATGATGATAATGATAACAATAATAACAATAATAATAATAAGAAGAAGAAGAAGAAGAAGAATAACAATAATAATAATAATAATACAACATGAACTTCCAACTTGTTGTCTCTTGAGGTCTCTGGGTGAGACTTGGAGCCAACTTGTACAAATGTAAAGCAAAAGTCAAACATAGAATAATAATAATAATAATGATAATAATAATAAATAGTCACGAACAGAAAAAAAAACATGAAAACACCCAACAAATATATCGCCAGAGATGTTCATAACGCAGAATGCAGAGCGTTGAATGTGAGATACAAATGGAAAGCTTCATTAAACTGTGAGTGTAGTATCATCGTAAATCACATGTGTATAGTTTTACTCCAATAAAACGTGTTTGCTTCAATCTATATTATATTACTGTTGCAATTGTTCTTTCTTTAATGTAATGCAGTAATACGTGCTCGGCCTGTATTTAAAGGAATACACCAAACAAATAAACTTACGACTGTGCACACACATGTGCATTTTATTATTTATTTGTTTAGTCATTGGACAACGGCCATTCTGGGGCAGTGCGTTGGAAGGTTTATAGTTGATGGCAGCGAACCCAGTATTTATTTTAAAGCACAGAACTTGTTCTCTTCTTCTTTGCTGAACCGCTAAATTACGGCTACGGGAAGAAAAACCCACATCGGTCGCCGAACACGAACAAGCCGTTGATTGATGGTCTGATCATTCTCTATCAAAATGAATCTAGTCAAATAAGGTATGTTATAGTAATAACAAGAAACATGTGTATATTTGCAGTTTCCCGAATCCCCACAGAAAGCTCATAACCGTTTAACATCGGCTCATTGTAGAATTTCTTATTTCTTTACTACCCACAAGGGGCTAAACACAGAGGGGACGAACAAGGGCAGACAAACGGATTAAGTCGATTATATCGACCCCAGTGCGTTACTGGTACTTATTTAATCGACCCCGAAAGGATGAAAGGTAAAGTCGACCTCGGCGGTATTTGAACTCAGAACATAAAGACATATGAAATACCTGTTTCCTTATTACCCACAAGGGGCTAAACACAGAGGGAACGAACAAGGACAAAGAAATGTATTAAATCGATTAGATCTACCCCAGTGCGTAACTGGTTACTTATTTAATCGACCCCGAAAGGATAAAAAGCAAAGTCGACCTCGGCGGAATTTGAACGAAATACCGCTAACGTTTCTGCCAGCTCGCCGCCTTCTCATTGTAGGGTGTATACAAGTATTTTAAACCGCGCTAAGAGCCCGGAATATACCTACGGTTGTAGATCATACCTGCAAAAATGAATTAAATAATAACAGTGACTGAGCTAATCTCAATGTTATCCCTCATAACAAACCTATTTATAATACGAATTGATATTAATGCATTAAACATGATAATAGTAACTAATATATGTGAAAACAATTTATATTTCGAAGATGTAATTGCCGGGTCAATGACTTGATATGAAACAAGGTGTTGAAACTAAAACAGTCATGTTGTTGAGAATGCATATTAATTTCACTTGCGTCTGGCTTGAGGTGAAGTTGTTGGTCAGCATATAAGTTTCAAGCATATAAATATGAGTTTTTTCATCTATACAGGTCGGTCATTCTGGTTGAGCGCTCACAGTCGTTTAACTTGGCAATTGGTTATATTTCAGCGTCATTAGTTCCTACAAAGGATATTTTGCGGCCGTTGAACTTCGTGGCTTATGAAGTATTTTAATAATTCGATTGATCAGTCAGGTTTGACGTTTATAGAGAGATATGCTCAATTTGTATGGAGAAATCTGTAATTTGTAACTAAATAAGATGTTCAGTTATAACACGATTATTTCTCATAGGTTTTATATATTCAAGAACGACTTTCATGAAACCTTTGATATCTATCTATCTATCTACAGACACACACACACACATGAATAAATCTGCGATGCATGTGTGTGTGTGTGTATATATATATATATACAATCTCTCTCTCTCTCTCTCTCTCTCTCTCTATATATATATATATATATATATATATATATATATATATATATATATATATATATGTATATATATATGTATATATATATATGTATATATATGTAAATATATGTATATATATATATATTGTGTGTGTGTGTGTATATGTATATAATATATATATATATATATATATATAGTTATATATAGTCATTCAGGTAATTATTACGGATAAACAACCTTCCTGTGTAACATCAATGTGGTTGAGTGTGTGTATGTGTGCGTGCGTGCGTACCTCCGTGTGTGTGTGTGTGTGCGTGTGTGAGTTTGAAAACACATATACTCAGAGGAAATAGAGAATAAAAAGAGAGACAGACAGACAGAGATTGGGAGAAAGAGCGAAATAGAAAGAGAGAGAGAGAGAGAGAAAACGTTGCCAAGTATTATTGGTCTTTAAGCTCGTAAAGAATTGATGCAAACGTGTTTATGAATGCGAAGGTATTGAATTCGGTTTCTTTAGTATCCTATTATAATTTCTGGATTACAGTATTTAATTCCTGGGAACAAATTTCAAACATTGTGCAAAATTCTTATCGCTTGCAATAATCACAGAACTTAGAGAGTTTCAATTGATGTTCTTTATATATTGAACGTCTACGACACAATAAAAG
>NW_021824054.1:0-10000 GCF_006345805.1 Octopus sinensis | reverse complement strand
GTGGGAGACGTTTTCAAAATGTGTCCTACAGCAAGTCAGTAGAATAAGGTAAATATACATTAAAGTGTTCCTTTATATTAGAAAAGAATATGTATTAATGCCGTGAAGGGATTCTTCATTCGATTTGCCGACTCATTAAATTCAGTAGGCAATTACTGATTCCTAATAATAATAATTAATTATTGATTCCTAATAATGATAATCAATCAAAATTCAGGATCAAATATCTGAATTTTCCCAATGAAAATTAGGCAATCTGTAAATGAGAAGATTTGTTGAACTCTAGATTTTACCAAAAGAAAAATGGACTGTCCATTGCCTGCCATAAACTCATAAGGCTGATTTCCCGGATTCTGTGGCGCATATGTTTCCCACTGTCCGAGAGGTCAGTCCGTCACAAAATTTTCTCTATTGCCAGCTGAATGGATTGGAGCAACATGCAATTAACTACTTTACTCTTTTACTGTTTCAGTCATTTGATGCGGCCATGCTGGAGCACCCGCCTTTAATCGAGCAACTCGACCCCGGACTTATTCTTGTAAGCCCAGTATTACTTTATCGGTCTCTGTTGCCGAACAGTAAGTAACGTGGACGTAACACACCAGCATAGTTGTCAAGGGGGACAAACACAGACACACACCCATATCACACACAACACACACAAACCCACACACACACACACACAACACACATATAATATATATATATATATATATATACGACAGGCTTTTTCAGTCCGTTACCAAATCCACTCACAAGGCTTTGGTCGGCCGAGGCTTATAGTAGAAAATACTTGCCGAAGGTGCCACGAGGGGAATGAACCCGGAACCATGTGGTTGGTAAAACAAGCTCCTACCACAAAGCCACTCCTGCACCTTGCTGAAAAACAAAATGCATTGCCCAGTCCATGAATCGAAACCGCAATCGTATGATTATGAGTGCAAAACCCTATCCACTAAGCAAGGCAACTCAACCTAAACAGGAGTATTGAGAGTCTACTTGTCCCTTTTTCAAGAGAGACTCCCCTTTCCAAGAGGGACTTGAACGCGTAAGGAAAAGCCAGAAAACACCAAATTATTGCAATTGTGTTGCTAAAGGAATAGTTAATTCCATCCTTTATAATCTACTGCTTTGTATTATCGAAGAATTCCTGTAATGGGCACATCGGGTCTTTATTCAAACATTGTATTACTTTGCACGATGTTATACAGCCAATATGCCCTTCTATATTTAAAGAATGTCGGTTCTGATGTGAGGCATATTTTGCTTCTATGTCCAGCAAATTGATCAACCGATTTGGGGATATAGCGTAAATAGTCATTGGATATATTAGCTTAGATAGTATCTCACAGTTTCTGAAGTATCACGCGCTCTACATATTTTCAAAACAGGCATACGTTTAACATTGTCAAAATTCAAAACTCCAAATAAAATCCTTTCTAATTTCGGCACAAGGTCAGCACTATTGAGGGCATCGGGAAGTCGACTGCATCGACCCCAGTACTCCCGATAGCATGGAGGGAAACTTCGGCCTTGTGGAATATGTATTTAGAACGTAATCAGTCGAAAGAACGATCTGTAAGCATTTTGTCTGCCTCAACTGCATATTTAGTGGTGAGATGCTATTTTGATGATGCACTGTTTATAAATTGAGAGAAGTTCACAAACATGGCATACGTTGGATCAAAGATCTCCTACTTAATCATGACAAATGTCAAGTTAAACGGAAATAAAAGCTATATGTTGCCTTCACGAGATTTATTCAATCAGAAATATGCTAAATAGTCAACATGAATGATTTAATTTGTGCTGGCAATAAAATGTCGTCGTAGACGTTGACATTCTCGATGTTCATTTTTATTTAGAGCAAATGATTGATAAACTGCCTTATTTTAAAATATTTGACGTCTAAACCAATTGAAATCTCAGATGACTCAGTCAGTAGCATACCGTTCTAGAAACATTAACATTTCTCCATATTTTTCGCTTTGAATATACGATGTTCCAAAAATGCAAGAAAATGGAATCATGATGTTGTTTGGAGCTTTCAATCAAAAGTTGGAAGAAATGTATATAACGGAAGAGATGTTTGTGCTTATTCTAACGAAACATGAATATTAATCGGTGATGAGGCTGGGAGCTGACAAAATCGTTAGCACACCAGGAAAATTTAGCGGCATTTGTCCTTCTTTATCAAAAGGGAAATATATGGTTTCTTCAAAAACAAAAATATCTGGTATATCATAGTGTAGATATGTGATATAGAGAGAGATTGAGGAGGAAGGAAAGAATAATGAGAGGAAAAAGAGAAAGCTAGGGGATGGGAGGGTCTGCGAGAAAAGAGAGAGACGAAAACAAAAGAGGAGAAATATAAGGAGGGAAAGTTAAGATAAAGGAGACAGAAAGGAAGGAGACAAAGAGAGGGAGACAAACAGAGGAATGGGAGAAAAGACGGAGGAGAGCAGAAGAGGCAGGTGAGAAACGAAACGGAGATAATAATATGAAGAGGAAAACGAGGGAGTGAAGCCAGAATAATTTTGAAACTACTCTTTGGCCCCAGGACAAACTTGAAGGGCAAATTTATGATCAAAACCTCTAGCCATGGTTATCCTGTATTCTTATGTATTTCTTTCTGGACGTAGTGTCTTTGTATGCTTAACAGTATGTGGTTCGATTTGGTGAAGAATTAGCTTCTATTTCTAGCAGTTTCATTGGCCACGTAGTGCCTCCTATGACATCTTGTCTCCTTCCATTGAAGTTAGTATGTAATAAATTTAGTATTACAGCAGTAATGTCATGAAACACAGTTACTAATTGATATTATGTGCTGGCAGATGTTAAGTAATATGATAATTGTTATCAACATTTATCAATTAGCAATTATTGAAACTTCATCCAATTATTGCTGGTCAAGGTAAAGGAATTAAGGAACCAAAAGTTACCGATTTTTTTTATCTTTATTGTTATACAGCTTCCTTGAAAATATATTACAAAATCTGCGTCATATAGGGGCGGGCGTGGCTGAGTGGTAAGAAGCTTGATTCCCAACCACATTGTTTCGGGTACAGTCTCAAAGCGTGGCACCTTGGGCTTTTACTATAGCCTCGAGCCGACCAAAGTCTTTTAAGTAGATTTGGTAGATGGAAACTGAAAGAAGCCCGTCATGTGTGTGCGTGTGTGTTTGTATTTGCGTACGTGTATGTGCGCAGTGTGTCACTTCTGTCTATGTTTCTCTGATTGCACCCCACACCACCGTTTGATAACCGATTTTTTTCCTCCGTCTTCCCTTCTCTGGATCCTTTCTACTCCTATGTTTCCGACGAGAAGCTCCGCTCGAAACGTTAAACTTCTTCTTTCCTTCTTCCTGAGCGTCCAATAATACTATATTGTTCCACGTCCTCGCGTTGTTGGTTTTTTTAGTGCTTTCTTGTTGGATTAGCTTTATATAGATATATATAATATATATAATATATAATATATATATATATATATTATATTAAATTAGAGACAAAACCACTATTAGGCAAATCAAACAATGAAAAACTTAAGCCAATACATAAGATTATTATATTTATATTTAAATTATATAACAAAATTATTAAAAAATATAATTAATATCATACTACGATCGTTTCATGCCTGTATACACACACACACACATATATACCTAGATATATATATATATGTATATGTATAATATATATATATATATATATATATGTGTGTGTGTGTGGTGTGTGTGTGTGTGTGTGTGTGTGTGGTGTGTGTGTGCGTGTGTGTGTGTATGGGGGAGATTACTTTTTATATGACAACCTACTACTTGACAACCTCATTTGGTTTGTTTACATCCACCTAACTTAGCTGTTTCCGAATATGTGATGAATAGACTAAGTGCCCTGTAATTTTAAAATGTAAGCACACAGGTCTCTTTGTTTGACTGAACCTTTGAATGCGTGACGGTAGCTCACTTCATTTGCCTCGCAACGCATCTGCTCATTTGGATTTCCACACTATTCTACGAGCTCCTAGTATTTGGCAAGCTTCCTTTCACGACATCTTTCTATGTGTTTCTGCCACACACTATCAGTTCGTTCGCACATAATTCGGTGGAATTTAAGATCAGTCTTGTTGAGGTGTTGTTTGTACGGTGTGATCATATGAGAGAAATTTTTTTTTTTTTCTAAACATAAAATATCTGGGAAGTAATTTATTTATTTTACCTCTTTAACCAACTGAAAGCTATTATTCAGTTACGGTTGACGAAATATTCGAAATAGAATATTTCCTGCCAGTAAATTATCATTTCATTTGGAACAGTGAATATGACATGAATAACTCTGAAATACCTGCTTATTCATCTGCAAAAAAAATACAATCGCCGTATTTGGAAGACTGACAAAACAAATATGTGTTAGCAGACCATTGGAAGCAAAAACAAGAGGTATAAACGCGATAACGCAAAATATGCATAGGGGCAGGAGTGGCTGTGTGGTAAGTAGCTTGCTTACCAATCACATGGGTCCGGGTTCAGTCCCACTGTGTGGCTCCTTGGGCAAGTGTCTTCTACTATAGCCTCGGGCACGACCAAATACTTGTGAGTTGATTTGGTAGACGGAAACTGAAAGAAGCCCGTCGTATATATGTATATGTATATATATATATAATATGTATATTATATATATATATATATATATATGTGTGTGTGTGTGTGTGTGTGTGTGGTGTGTGTGTGTTGTATGTGTTGTTTATTTATCTGTGTTTGTCCCCCAATGCTGGTGTGGTTACCACCCCGTAACATTAGCGGTTCGGCAAAACAGACCGATAGAATGAGTACCAGGCTTACAAAGAATAACTCCTGGGGTCGATTTGCTCGACTAAAGGCTGTGCTGCAGCATGGCCGCAGTTAAATGACTGAAACAAGTAAAAGAGTAAAAGAGTAAAAAAGTACAGAGAAACTGTCTAAACATGAGTGTTATTATGGATAAAACCCGGGAATAATTTCCAATATTTACATAACATTTCTTACATTAAATAATCACAACTTAAAATATAAGCATTTAGAATACTAATCTATCTTTTTTATGAATTCGAAGAAAACGGTTTACTTTATGTTACAGAAATAGAAACACCGTTAATGAAAATCATTCTAACATCTGAATATATAATGCAATAGTTCGTAAAATATGGCGTCTTTTTTCTGACATTTTCAACTGTTGCTTGTATATTAATGCAATAATAAAATATACACTTTAAGATTATGCAACTGTTTTTTCTAATTTATAATATGCAGACTCCAAGCACTTCTAATCGATTAGTTTAAATTTTATATTTTTGCTTATTTATTTAATTGGTGTGTAGACCAGATAAATGTAAATTTTATAAACGGAGAAATTGCCTTCAAGTTACCATATAATTACCCTATCATTTGAATAAACAAAATAATGAATATATTTTGGGGTATGAAAGGCGCACGAGCCTATAATTTGGCTGGTCTATTTTGAGGGGGAAAATGCAGATAATCCTAGACACACTAGCTGAATTTCTCACACAGTCATCATTATATACCCATGTACAGGAAACATGAAAATTTAAGCTGAAATCGTTTGGAAGGCTACAGTACTAATATATTAGTATACATATACACATATTTCAACATCAGTACAGTATTTACTGTACATTAGCCTGTATGAAAATGTTTTCTTTTAATTAGAGGATGTAAAACTCTAGTCTCTCATTTATTTGCATTCCCTGCGAAGGGACTCTCTCTGCAGTGCCGGGTTTTCCAGCCCTCACGGAAATTTCACTGCGTATTTTCAATCGTTGTTACTACTATATATATATATTATTTTTTACATTAATCGTATTTCGGCCCAAGTTCTTTCGTCAAACTTCTGACCTCATCAGTGGTCCTTTGCTTTCTTCTTTCTTATTTGTGTGTATTTCCTTACCAATGATCAGCCATATATGCATGTATTATTATATATATATATATATATATATATATATATATATATATATATATATATTATATATATATATATATATAATATATATATATATATATATTATATATATATATATATATATATTATTATATATATAATATATATATAATATATATATATATATATATTATATATATATATATATATTAATATATATATATATATATATATATAATATATATATATATATATATATATATATATATATATATATATATATATATATATATATATGTGAAGATACATGGCCTAGTGGTTAGAGCAGTGGACTCGCGGTCAAGGATCGCGGGTTCGAATCTCAGACCGGGTGATGTGTGTGTTTATGAGCGAAACACCTGAGCTCCACGCGGCTCCGGCAGAAGGTAATGCCGAACTTCTGCTGACTCTTTCTCTCACTCTTTCCTCCTGCATCTTGCAGCTCACCTGCGACGGACCGGCGTTCCGTCCAGGTGGGGAACCTATACGCCAAGGAAGCCGGGAAACCGGCCCTAATGAGCCAGGCGTGGCTCGAGAAGGAACAAACAACAATGTATATATATAGTATACATATATCTGTGGGTGTGTATATGTATAGAAAGTTTTGTTGCATTTAGATGAGAAAGGATTAAATGATTAGTTTTCATTGATATATTCAATCAACATATTTTCCCCACCTACCCTTTATTAATAAAATATCGCATGTATTTGAAGAATTGTTCTCTTAAGGGCAAAATTATCCCTCTAAATACTTTTGCGATGACCAGAAAAGAGGATAATCAGATGGAGCAAGATCAGGTGGGTCAGGGGCTGAATCAAAACTTGTTTAGTTCTATAAGGTTTTCCTGAGTGGCTTTGAGAATAAGCGGTTTTGTATGTCATCTGAGTTGGTAAACGGAAACTGTGAGTATATGTGCGCGGCTTTGTAATTCCTAACATTTCGTTTGTTTGCGTCATCCAAACGTGGCGCTACTTCAAAAGAGACAGATAGATTAAGTACCAAGCCTTAAAAAAGTAAGAACTGGTGTCCATTTATCCAATTAAGCTTTTCAGGGTAGTGCCCCCATGTGACATAGTACAACGACTAATAACGAGAAAAGGATGAAAATACTACCATCAGCATTTAGAGCTCATATCAAATGAACATCTGCTAAAAATGCAGTAACCTCATATCCTGCAATAAGAAATCTCTGTGTGCACAAGTTAACGTTTCACGGGTAGGTAGAGAGATATGATAGATAATTTTATTAGTATCTTATTAGTATCTTTATGGATATAACACAGAGATAGCCATGTAATTCTAAATACGGGCTCTTTTAACTGTCTGGAATAATTTTTTTTTTAAATCAGAAAACCAGTGCAGCAAATAAATTAGAATTCGTTCGGTTCAAATTGGATAATATTCACGCCTTTTCAATAATTTTTTTGAAGTACGTGCGTGTGTGTGTTTGTGTGTGCATGTGTGTGTGTCTATGTGTCCGTGTGTGTCTGTGTGTGTCTGTGTGTGTCTTTGTGTGCGTGAGTGTGCGTGTGTAAACCCACTCACATTTGTACAGTGCGAAGCTCAAATTAGAAGTATGAACAGAAACAAAAACAAATTTGAGTCTGTTGGTTACAAAACCAAAATTGAACCACACCAAAAAGCAATCTCTTTTTATATTTTTTTATAAATTTTCTATTCTATTGAATTACATTTTTACACAAAATTTCACTAATTTAAACCTTGTGTGAAATATATTAAATTATCAATTGATGGATATAAAAAGTTCTCATGCGCGGTTCCTTATCGTTTTTAAAATCCGATTTGAGCGATATAATTGCTATCTGGTCTATGAAATAAATATTGATTCGTACACGTGATTATTGGTGATATAATTAAGGTTATATTTTAAGTGTTTGGATTATATATAACTACATTTGCACTTTCCGATTTTATTAGTCATGTTTGAATACGTGAATGATCACAGTGGCAAAACCCTCACATAACATTCTTTGATCTAGAATTACATGATAATTTAATATATTTTAACTTGCTAAAGTAATTTCATGAGTTGAAGTCCCGCCGAGGTCAACTTTGACTTTCAAACTTTCGAGATCGAGAAAATATTGTACTAATCTAAGATTAGCGGAAGTGTATTATCCGGGGTAATTCCCGGTACTTCTTCCAGTTATTTGCGTTAATTCAACTTTCGATGTAGTCTACTTTTGTGGAAGGCTTTACCCTTCATCCAGCATAACACCCACCTCCCGTCACCAGAGGTGATTTTAATGAAATTCACTCTGTTTTCAGCATTCGTGCAAGGTGTACGATTTCGGGATGCCTTTGTTCTTTCTACTCTCTAGCCTCGACGCTTCTATACGTGTCATGGACATCGCCTTCCTTTCCAATTAAAAAATAAATAACATTTCATATAATTGAATAAATGAGAGAATGTGGACAATCAGGACATAAAGCAGAAGATAAACAGTTTGAATCTCATTGTTGAAACTGTGAAATTCAACTGTTGAAGCCGTGAAGGTTGAGGTGGTTGAAACTTGGGTATTGCTTGCATCTAGAAAACCAAACACATAGATATATACCTGTCACACTCAGAACATAAGGCGGCGAGCTGGCAGAAACGTTAGCACGCTGGGCGAAAAGTGTAGCCGTATTTCGTCTGCCACTACGTTTTGAGTTCAAATTCCGCCGAGTTCGACTTTGCCTTTCATTCTTTCGGGGTCGATAAATTAAGTACGAGTTACCCACTGGGGTCGATATAATCGACTTAATCCCTTTGTCTGTCCTTGTTTGTCCCCTCTGTGTGTAGACCCTCGTGGGGAATAAAGAAATAAGAATGTTTTCACTCACTGATTAGCATAAACCAACTGACAGACACCTGATTGCCGAGCTCTCAGAAATATTTTCACTGTTTATCTCCGTCCTGGCACGTATTAAATCGAAATAAAGGCATTCATTTCGTCAGTCTCCTTCATAAAATAAAAGCTCACCTGCGAGGGCCTCGATACATTTGTGTCTAGCAACAGTACTCAGAAACAAATATTCTATTTTCCACGTCATGCTTCACACCGACTTCGCAACAATTGTGAAGTGCATCTCTTCTAATCACTCTGAATTTGTTAACTATTCATACACAAACTCATGCCAAGTTGGTTTTATGTTATGAATACTAATTCCCTTTATTGTGGAGTTTATCTTTAACTCATCTGAGGCCCATAGCTCTGAGTCAATAACTAAGCTCAATACATCTGAATTTGATTTTACTTTCCATACTTCCAACAATGTCCACAAACTCGAGTACCAATCAATTATTAGGGTCAATATAATTTACTGGCTCATCTACGCCAAATAACTTTACTAACATGCCAATTTAAGTATCTGGTGATTTGATTACAACAAATCTCATTAAATGTCAAATAGCTTTCGTAAGCTTCTTGAAGAATACAGGCTCGTACTACTCTGCAAGCTTTCTAGTTTATATTTCAATTCCAAGTGGACTAATTACGAAAGGAAAATTTTACAGTTATCTCTCTTGCTAGGTCTTCATATCTCCATGATACACACTCACACTCATATAGGATTTTACACTTAATGTTAAAGATTTTATCAGAAATTTGGATTTATTGAGACCCCTAAAATTACCTCAAGTTTCCACATTTTAATATTTGATATCTCTACAGGTTCTAAGTTATCGTTTGTTAATTATTATTAATTATGCCATAAAATCCAAAGAGTGAGTGCTCCTACCAACATACTGTGGCAAGCGAGTTGTCAGAGTGATGGTAGGAAAAGTGCCACCGGATTTGAATGAAAGTGTTTGGTTGCAGAAGTCATGTATAATATGGAGGAAGATGCGAAAATCCTGAGAGTAACAAGAACGAAAAGAGTGAACTACGGAATCGAGATGGCAGTACAGGCAAGTATGACATGAATAAAATTCCAGAAGAAATTATTCTACCCGAAGATATGAGATTGAGAGTGGTAGTGGAGGGTAGGCCTCCCAATACTACCTTGTGGCGAG
>NW_021824053.1:0-19985 GCF_006345805.1 Octopus sinensis | reverse complement strand
CAAACAAACAGAGAAACGAGACGTACAACATAAAGAATATTCCCCTTCTTCAGTCGTCCCTGTTTTTCAATTACTCCACTTTCAAAGGCAAGGACAAGACGCGACTTCATTGAAACAGTCCTTCCCGCAAAGCAAATTAAATAAAATTTGGGATTTTTTGTTGAGGGTGAAAGTGGCAACAAGAACAGGACAGTGAGAACAAACAGTGAGAGCTGTTAAGCCAAGACAATGGAAAAATTATTCAAACCATCCAACCCATGCCAGCATAGACAACAGTTGTTAAATAATGATGATGATGATGACGACGATATATCTATATCTATCTATCTATCTATCTATCTATCATCTATCTATCTATCTATCTATCTATCTATCTATCAAAGGTGGTGAGCTGGCCGAATCATTAGAACGCCGGGCGAAATGTATAATCATATTTCGTCTGCCGTTACGCTCTGAGTTCAAATTCCGCCAAGGTCAACTTTACCATTCATCCTTTCGGGGTTGATTAATAAAGTACCAGTTATGCACTGGGGTCGATGTAATCGACTTAATCCCTTTTTCTGTCCTTGTTGGTCCCCTCTATGTTTAGCCCCTTGTGGGCAATAAAGAAATATATATATATATATATAGGGAGAGTTTATGAAAAAAACAAAAGTGTACAAAACAAACAGATGTATTAGTATAACGCTGAGGAATAGAAAAAGTCTTTTACATTTCAAGCCTATGCTCTTCTACAGAAAGGGACACAGAAAAAACAAGGAGAGAAAAAAATGTGTGTAGTGGATATATATATATATACAAATAATCAGAAAATGGAGAAAACCTCAGATTGACAAACGCATCGATTGGCCCACATTTATAGATTATTTTTTAGTACAAAGCATGACACAACAAATAGGTGACGTAACAAATCTTTCAGCCATTTCTGCATCTGTTGCCAAATACTGTCTATGAATAATTGCGAAAATAAAATTCTTCATATTCATAGGACATTCGAATTAAGTCACAGAGCTTCATCGGAGTAAAAGAAAAAGAGCATCCAGTATAAATAAAGGGAAGATGGAATAGGAACGAAAACATGGCCTAGAAAAGAGGTCAAGAAGCCCAATATATCAAAAGCATATAATCAACCATCCATCTTGGAGCCACAAGGTAAAAGAGTGAACTAGAAATGGTCTAGGGAATACGGAAATTTATTTATGGGTAGGTTCGATTTAAGTGGGGGACCAAGATGTTTTAAAATTTATGAAAAGAAGTTCTAAAAAAAAAATAGTACAAGGTATTATATATATATATATATATATATCATTATATATATATATATATATATAATATATATATATATATATATCTTATATAATATATATATATTAATATATATATCTATATATATATATATCTATATATATATATATACCTATAGGTGCAGGAGTGGCTGTGTGGTAAGTAGCTTGCTTACCACCACATGGTCCTGGGTTCAGTCCTACTGCGTGGCATCTTGGGCAAGTGCCTTCTGCTATAGCCTTGGGCCGACCAAAGCCTTGTGAGTGGATTTGGTAGACGGAACTGAAAGAAGCCCGTTGTATATATGTATATATATATATATATGTGTGTGTGTGTGTTTGTGTGTCTGTGTTTGTCCCCCTAGCATTGCTTGACAACCGATGCTAGTGTGTTTACGTCCCCGTAACTTAGCGGTTCAGCAAAAGAGACCGATAGAATAAGTACTGGGCTTACTTATACGTACTTAAGAATAAGTCCCGGGACCGAGTTGCTCGATTAAAGGCAGTGCTCCAGCATGGCCGCAGTTAAATGACTGAAACAAGTAAAAGAGTAAAAGAGTATATATAAATTAATAAATATGAGGAGAGCAGAGGCTTAACACATCCAAGATTTATTAAGCAGTTAATCAGATCTTTCTTTATGAAGAAAAATGTGATTAACTGTACAATAAATCTTGGATGTGTCAAATCTCTGTTCTCCTGATATTTATTAATTTATCATTTCATCTCTACCTACAATATGCAGTCTTTATAAAAGCATTTGGATTTACCAAAGTGAGGATCAACCAAGTATAGTAAATTTAACTAACTGGGAATTATCTGCCTTCA
The DNA here is from genome assembly GCF_006345805.1 of Octopus sinensis. Lineage (NCBI taxonomy): Eukaryota > Metazoa > Mollusca > Cephalopoda > Octopoda > Octopodidae > Octopus > Octopus sinensis. The sequence continues at coordinate 17,874 of NW_021824053.1, read as the reverse complement.
CTGAGGTTGGTCAGCATTGTTGACCAATAAGAACAAGCATGGTATCCACAAGGATATATATCCCCCTTAACCATTTTTGGAATATATATATATACTGGTGTGGCCATGTAGCTATGTGCCAGTGAGCTGGCAGAATCGTTAGCATGCCTGGCGAAATGCTTAGTGGTATTTTGTCTGCCGTTATGTTCTGAGTTCAAATTCCGCTGGGATTGGCTTTGCCTTTCATCCTTTCAGGTCCAATAAATTAAGTACCAGTTATGCACTGGGGTTGATGTAATCAACTTACTCTCTTGTCTGTCCTTGTTTGTCCCCTCTATGTTTAGCCCCTTGTGGGCAATAAAGAAATAAGAAGACTGCTTCCCAACCACATGGTTCCGGGTTCAGTCCCAGCGCATGGCACCTTGGGCAAGTGTCTTCTACCAACCAAAACCTTTTGAGTGGATTTGGTAAACAGAAACTGAAAGAAACCTGTCGTGTGTGTGTGTGTGTGAGAGAGAGAGAGAGAGAGAGAGAGAGGGAGAGAGAGAAAAAGTTGAGTTCTATTTCATTCTTTACTCTGGTGGGTTCCAAAGGTCGATTTCTAATAAAGATTCTTCATATTACATTGGTAGCTTACTGTTGTAAGAATTTTCCGCATACGAAAATGCTACAAGTACAAGGTATGTTATGAGCATTTATAGAACACATATCTTATGGAAGCTCAAAAAACAATTAAAGATGGAGAAGAAAAGGTGTTAAAAGGTGTTAAAAGGTGTTAAAAGTTTAAAAAGAATTTAATCCATGCTTGCGATCGTTTCGAACAGCAACATTAACATGTAAATAACATGGTAAAGAAATTAGAAATTAAATTAATTATAATTAAATTAATTGCATATTACTGTTCTCCTCAGTGCGAAAAAAGAATACATCAGAAAAATATTACATTGTTACAGAAGTCTTGATGGAGTGAATGTTACATAAGATATTCAGATATATATATAATATCCTTATGAAAGATTAAAAACATGCTAAGACAGTGTTGTTGAGTCTAGTTGTGTATGAACTAACAACACTGTCTTATATAAGCTTGACGCTCTAACCACTGAGCCATGCACTTTCACACATACATACATACCTATATACATTTCTCTTTCCTAGGAGCATGGAAGCTGCTACGGTAATAGTACCTTCTTCTACAACACAAGCATCTCGATTAACCAAACCACTAATGCATATTGCTGAGAGGCTAAGCTTGATGTCAGCCTTAATCAATGGCATGCTAGCCATGACCATCCCACCTTTATAGACTATCTTGGATAACATTATCTAATGGATTTATCGAAATTCCCTTTTTTTTTTTAATTCTAGAGTGTGATATGAGGGAAAATTTTGTCGCTATTTTTAGCATATTGAATGACTGTAAAAAAAACCCCACCTTGTTAGTAACTGAATAGTTGCTTTTTGGCCCTTCATCTGACCTGATCAAGGTAAACGTTGAAAATCTTTCTAGTCATGACCATCATGTTACCTATTGACAGCTTTGGAACGTTGACTGAAAGCAAGAGATGCAGGTGTCAAAAATACTCAGTTTTTATTTTTTATTTTTCAACTTGTTATTCTACTGTTTTCTGTTTGAAAAGCAGTAAAATTTATTCAGATTTATAAAAACAATAAACAAAAGTTGCTGTGGAAGAATTGAGCTACAAAAACCTCATAAAACACTAGGATAAAAATATTTTTCATGTTATTCAAATAACGTTTGTAAGAAACAAACAAGTTTATCTGACAAGTCAATACACACAGACAATGAAAGAACTATTGGGTTGTCCGGAAAGTTCATGCCGATTTATAGTAGCTTACCTTTCGACTTATTTTAGAACATGGTTCAGTCCATAAAATAGGATTTGACTACACCTCCATTTAGAGCACAGTTTAAGCTATCTTTTCGTGGAAGAAGGTTTATGTTCCTATAACCTGTGGTAATTCTGTAAACCCTTTAAAATGAAATAAGAAAGTTCATTTTGGCACTTGATGCTTTGGGAACCAGACAAAAATTGCTGCAGCTCGGCTGGGATGTGTTTACTCCACCCTTCCATATTCAACAGATTGCTCCTTTGGATATTCCACTTATTCAGGTCTCTGCAGAATAGTCTTAATGATAAAAATTTCAATTCCTGGTTGACGTAAAAAGATACCTTGATGAATTCTATACCATGAAACCACCTGAATTCTGGGAAGAGGATATTTTCAAGTTAAAGGAAAGATGGAGACGCATTGTGCAACAAAATGGTTCATATTTGGTTGATTAAAAATGTAATGGCAAGTATTTATTGACCTTTTTCTTTCCTTTAAAAAGCGGCACAAACTTTCCGGACAACCCAATACTATGCTATAAAAAACAACCAAATCTCCCTCAAGTCCTACTTGACTGCCTTTAAAGAGGAAGATTGTTCAAATACCATAAGCCTTGATAAAATGTAATAAATCTGAATAAGTAACATGATGGCCATAAATGGAACGCTTTTCAACATGTTTACCTTGACCAGGTCAGGTGAAGGGAAAAAACAGCAACTATTCAATTACTAACAGGTGGTTTTTTATAGTCATTCAATATGCTAAAAATAGCAGCGAAATTTTCCCTCATATCACACTCTACAATTGTAAAAAAAAAGTATTTCGATAGATCTATTAGAGAATGTTATCCAAGACAGTCTGTAAAGGTGGGATGGTCATGGCTGGCATGTCTTTGATTAGGGCTGACATCAAGCTTTGCCTCTCGGCAATATGGGTTAGTGGCTTGGTTTGTTAAAAGCCAACAGCATTCACCCAGAGTCTGTCATATCTATTGGTATTGTGGCTTACAATAGATGGACAAATGGAGAAAAGAGTTTGTGCCTGGGAAGATAGCCTCACACATTTACAAACAAACACATACACACACACGGATACACACACGGATACACACTCAAATGCATATATCAGATTACAACACACATACATGCATATATTACCACTATATACACACATATATATATAATATGTGTATATGTTTGTGTGTATATACATACACACATGTTATATATACACATACATATACATAATATCATATATATATCTATGTGTGTGTATATATATATATATATGTAGATATATATTATATATATATATAATATATAATGTAATGTAATGTATGTATGTATATATGATTATATATATATATATATATATATATATATATATATAATATAATATATATATATAATATATATATATATATCCATATATATATATTCTGTATATATGTATATATGTATATATATATATATATATATATATATAATAATAATATATATCGAATAATATATACATATATATTTGTATGTATGTATGTATGTAGTTGTATATATGATATATATTATATATTATATATAGATATATATACTATATTATACAATATATATAATATATATATATTATATATTATATTATATGTATGTATGTATGTGCATGCATGTGTGTATGTTTATATTATATAACTATGCATAGAATGTAACTATATATATATGTGTATATAATATATATATTTAAATATGTATGTATATATATATATATATGCATACATACACACACATGCATATATATATGCATATGTATGTATATATATATGTGTGTGTGTATATTATTCTATATATAATCTACATTATTTGTTGTCATATACATTCTCCCTCTTTCTTATTCTCTTTCTCTTTATATATTAACATATATGCATATATACATATACACACACACACACACATGTATATATTATACTGTGTGTGTGTGTGCATGTGTATACCTATGTATGTATGTAGGTGTACTTATGCATGAATGTATGATAAACAACACTGCAAAGATATTACATTATACTGTCAATATTATTTTATACGAATCAATAAAATAGATAGTCAAAAAAAAAACAAAAAAGAAACACAAAGAAAAACAAAAAAAAGAAGAAAAAATACTCAAGAAAGCAAAACTAAAACCAACAAAAAAAACCACACCAGAAATATGAAAAACAAAAAAAAAAACAACAAAAATTATTTTCGAAATAAAACATAAAACCGAAGAACAAAGATACAAGAAAGAAGGAAGAAACAGAGCCTTCCTCACCCCCGCTCCGCCCCCCCCTCACTTCTGCCCCATCGGAAAATAAACCCCCTTTTGGCAACAACAAACAATGGTCTGTTAGATATTCTTGCGATTCTATTTGCAGAAAGAAAATGAGTCTACAACACATAACACTGGCCCTGTCGGTCATTACTTAATCAATTTTTACTTGGAGGCGGTGGCCGGATGGTTTTGATGGTGGTGGTCTTCGTGATAGGGGTGGTGGAGGTGGTCTTGGTGGTGGAGGTGGTCTTGGTGATGCTGGCGGTGGTGGTGGTCTTCGGAGTGGAGTGGGTGTGGTGGGGATGGTCTTGGTAGTGGTGATGGTGGTAGTGGTGGTTGTCTTGGTAGTGGCAGTGGTGGTGGTGGTGGCCCAGGGGGTGATGGTGGTGGTGTACTTGGGAGTGGGGTGGGTGTAGTAGTGATGATGGTGGGGTGGGGGGTGGGGGGGGTGGTCTTGGTCTTGGTAGTGGAGGTGGTGGTGGTGGTGGTCTTGGTGATGGTGGTGGTAGTGGCCTGGGGGTGGGGGTGATGGTGGTCTTCTTGGTGGTGATTGTGGTGGTGGTGATAGTGGTGGTGTGGTGGTGGTGGTGGTGGTGGTGGTGGTGGTGGTGGTGGTGGTGGTGGTGATAGTGGTGGTGGTGGTCTTCTTGGTAATGGTGATGGTGGTCTTGGTGTTGAGCAACGTAGAAGGAGAGAAAGAGGAGAGGAGAATGTCTGCAAGTTCTTTTATAATCCGGAAAACATAAGCACAAACGTGGCAATATGGTAAGAAGTTTACAAGCAAACTACATGGTTGTAGGTTCAGTCCCACTGTGAAGCACCTCAATAAATTGTCTTCTACTATAGCTCCAGCCCACCCAAAGCCTTGGGAGTGGATCTGTTGGATGGAAACTATGCGGAAGCCTGTCATTTCTGTCTTTCTCTTATCTATTTTTTACTTATTTCAATTATTGGACTGTGGCCATGCTAGAGCACTGACCGCAGGACTTATATTTTTTTAAAAGCTGGTACATTTTTTATTGGTGTCTTTTACCAACATCAGTAACAAGGACATAAACAAACCAACACCAATTTTCAGTGAGGGACATGCACAGAGACAGACACAGAGATACACACATATACATACACACACACACATATATATATGCCTAACTGGCAATTAAGTTGGTAAATAGATGTGTAAGTAGAGATATATAGGTAAACAGATAGATACATTGGTAGATAGGTAGATAGGCAGATAGGCAGATAGGTAGATAGATACATACAGTGGCGAGCTGGCAGAATCGTTAGCATACTGGGTGAAATGCTTAGCGGTATTTCGTCTGCCGTTACGTTCTGAGTTCAAATTCCACCGAGGTCGACTTTGCCTTTCATCCTTTCGGGGTCGATAAATTAAGTACCAGTTATGCACCGGGGTCGATATAATCGACTTAATCCGTTTGTCCTTGTTTGTCTTCTCTGTGTTTAACCCCTTGTGGATAGTAAAGAAATAGGTAGATAGATACATACGTAATACGGACAGACAAGCACACACACACACACACAGAAAGAGAGGAAATACATGACCATATATATACACACACACTCCACATACACATGCATACACACAAAGACACATATGGAGACACACATCTGTAGATAACAGATGCACGTACATAATCACACTCAAACATGCACACGCAAGGAGACAGAGGTACACGACACACGTACACACACAAACATGAGCATGCACACACACAACAGAATCTCAATCAGACAAAAGGAATACAGTTCCTACATACACACACACACACACACACATATATATGTGTGTGTATATATATGATATACATGTATATATACATGCAGACACACAAACATATACACACACATACAAATATATATTTCCTTCTCAAGCCACGCCTGGCTCATAAGGACCGGTTTCCCAGTTTCCTTGGCGTATAAGTTCCCCACCTGGACGGGACACCGGTCAGTCGCAGGTGAGCTGCTAGATGCAGGAGGAAAGAGTGAGAGAAAGTTGTGGCGAAAGAGTCAGCAGAAGTTTGCTATTACCTTCTGCTGGAGCCACATGGAGCTTAGGTGTTTTGTTCATAAACACACACATCGCCTGGGCTGAGATTCAAACCCGCGATCCCTCGACCACGAATCCGCTGCTCTAACCACTAGGCCATGTGCCTCCCCATACAAATATATATACATATATGCGATAGGCTTCTTTCAGTTTCCGTCTACCAAATTCACTCACAGGGATTTGGTTGGCCTGAGGCTATAGTAGAAAACACTTGTCCAAGGCGCCACACAGTGGGAATGAACCTGGAACCATGTGGTTGGTAAGTAAGCTACTTACCACATGGCTACTCCTGCACCTATATATATATATATAGATTTTCTTGTATTCTTTTACTTGTTTCACTCATTTGACTGAGACCAAGCTGGAGTACTGTTTTTAGTCAAACAAATTATTACCTCCACCTTAGCGAGGGCAGAGGTATTGTTTTCAGTCATGTTTGTTTGTTTGTTTGCCCATTGACAAGATATCTCAAGTACTGCTGGATGGATTCGAATGAAACTTTCAGGGATGTTTGGCCACATAACTGGCACAGACTGATTAGATTTTGGGATCGATCCAGTGCCGGACAAGGATTCCGGATTATTTTTCTGTTTTTTTAACTTAATTTTTGAGACTGGTCAGGTTCAATTTTAGTATTCCCATTTGCGAGAGCAGTGAGTTTATTTCAGATATTCTCATTTTAAAAATCCTCTCTGGCTAATCATTGAGAGGACATTGGTGTTTCCTTGTCAGAGGTTTGCACTCTCTGAGTGCTCTTGTTTTGATTATTATTATTATTATTATTATTATTATTATTATTATTATTATTATATTATCATCATTATTATTATTATTATTATTATTATTATTATTATTATTGTTGTTGTTGTTGCTGTTGTTGCTGTTGTTGTAGTGGTAGTAGTAGTAGTAGTAGTAGTAGTAGTAGTAGTAGTTGTTGCCTTTGCACAGCTTCTAATGCTGGAGATGTACTACAGTGTCAGCTGTTCACTACCATTGAAGTAACGTAACATCCCTTATTTTTTGAGCACCTTCCAGAGTATTCGAGCGGTTCCAAGCAGTGATGTTCTCTGCAAGTGCTCCACCCTTATTGCAGCCCCTATTTGTTCCACATACTTCTCGAGATTTTTGCTCACTGTTCCCAGGGCTCCGTCAATTAATGTTACTACTGCTCCCTTTTTCATCGACCACAACTGCTTAATTTCCCAAGCTAACCTGTCATATCTCTCGACTTTTCTTTCTTCCTTATTGCATACCTTAATAGCTGGGCATGCTATAGCTATGATCCAGCATTGTTTGCTTTCTTTCACAACACTACATCTGATTTCCTATTCTCTGTCTCGTGGTCGAACTGAATCATAAAATCCCATAGGATCTTTGCATTTTTATTTTCAACAATGCCTTCAGGTTTGTGGTCGTACCACTTTTTTCCTCTGTCAAGTCCATACTTGTTGCAAAGTGTCCAATGCAAGCATGGCTATATTGTCATGGCATCTCTTATATTTCTTCTGCACTGGTGGCATACACATATATATATGTATATATATATACATTTGTATATGTATATTAGTATGTGTGTATATATATAGAATATATATATATATATATATATAATATATATAAATGTAGATATATATATAAATATAACATACATATATATATATATATATATGTATGTGTATATGTATATATGTACGTGTATATATATAATATATGTACGTATATATATATGTATATATATATATAAATATTTAAACACATATATAGTTGTATATATATGTATGTGTATATATATGTACGCGTATATATATATTATATGTATATATATATAATATATATATATATATATATATGATGTATGTATAATATATATATATATATATATATATATATATATATACGTATATATATGTATGTGTATATATATATGGTATATATATTTATGGAAATATTGTGCGTGAGAGACCCGGCAAGCCAAATGAGACCATAATCTCGTGGCCCATGCCAGGGGTGTAACCAGCCCACTTATGCGTACCTTTTCCTTCTTTGGACACTAAAACTCTGCTTGAAAAAACCTGTTGAGGCAAGTGAAATCAAAATCAAAATCAAATTCGATGACTGGTATTCGTGCTAGTGGGGTGCAAAGAGCACCATACGAGGGTGATCATTGACAGAGCAGCCAACCGGCTTCCATGCCAGTGGCACTTAAAATGCACCATTTGGGTGTGATCGTTACCAGCATCGCCTCACTGGCACTTGAGTCCCGTGCTAGTAGGGTATTAAGAGCACCATCCAAGTGTAATCGTTGCCAGAGCGGCTATCTGGCCTCCGTGCCAGTTGCCCATAAAAGGCACCATTCGATCGTGATCGTTACCAGCATCGCCTTACTGGCACCTGTGCCAGTGGCATGTGTAAAAAGATTCGAGTGTGGTCATTGCCAGTACCGCCTCACTGGCCCCGTGCCAGTGGCATATAAAAGCACCCACTACACTCTCGGAGTGGTTGGCGTTAGGAAGGGCATCCAGCTGTAGAAACTCTGCCGGATCAAGATTGAAGCCTGGTGCAGCCATCTGGTTCGCCAGCCCTCAGTGAAATCATCCAACCCATGCTAGCATGGAAAGCTGATGTTAAATGATGATGATGATGATGTGTAATATATATATATATATATACATATATATATATATATACATTATATATATATATACAATATATATATATATATATATTATATATATATATATATAGATATATATATATATATATATATACATATACATATATATACATTATATATATATATATACATATATATATATACATATATATAATATATATACAATATATATATATATATATATACATATATATATATACATATATATATATATATCACAATCAAGGAACGGCCATAATAGGCCATTTCACCCCACTAGAAATAACAGCCAAAGCTTCAACGCAAATGCCGATAATTTGGCGCGAGTGCGATGATTTGAAAATTTTAGGTCAGATATTGCCGAGGCAGGGACAGAAATGCCTCGTGAAAATATCTGTTCCGATCTGGCTATTTCTTACTGACGAATCTAAGGCCTATGGAAGATTGGCTTGATTTAATTTAATCAGGTTAGTTTACCATTAAACAGTAGATGAAACGGTGGTGCATCGTATAAGAAATTACAGGGTAAATGTTTTTTAATTTTCTCCTGGTTTACGGAATTAATGTTATTTTGCGGTTGAAGCTTTGGCTGTTATTTCTAGTGGGTGAATGGCCTATTATGGCCGTTCCTTGATTGTGATGTTGAACTTAAAAATGGTCTATGACTATTTAATTTTTCCCACTAGGCCGCTGGTGGCAAAAAAATTCTACAAAATTTTTTGCCACCCTATATGATTAATTATATATATATATATATATATATATATATATATATATACATATAATATATATACATATATATATATAGCTATATATAATACATATATATTATAATATATATATATATATATATATATTATACTTATAAATAAATAATTAAGGTGGCTGTTAGCAATTTAAAACCAACAAGAAAGTAATTCATCCTCACTAAGAGTGACAAGGGTGCGGAGAGCACCAGCATTGCTAAAAATAGGAGTCATAGACTCCTTAGCCACAAAAAGCACATGGTCCCTTCACATTGACAGGAGAGTTGACACTCCCCACCATGAGTGAGATGTGTTAGATTATCATGCTAGTTTCATATATATAGATAATATATATATATATATATTAAGGTATGTAGAAAAATACAACATGGACGAGAACGTATAACTCTTAGAAGACGATATATATATATAAAAGGGGCAGGCAACAGGTTGCTTAGCCACATACTGAAAAATTAGAAATAGCAGTCAAAGACTGTTTATTTCTATTTTCTACAAATAAGACTCTTGTTGCCTGCCCCTTTTTATTTATATACAATATATATAGAACTTTTAAAAAAAAAGTTCCTACATATTTACATACCGAAATCTACCCATAAAAATTATTGGTTTTTTCAAACTACTAATTGTTACCTTATATTATATATTATTATATTATATATATATATATTATATATATATATATATATATATATATATATATATATATAACACTTTCTCCTTTACTCTTTTACTTGTTTTCAGTCATTTGACTGCGCCATGCTGGAGCACCGCCTTTAATCGAGCACTTGCACACCGGGACTTATTCTTTGTAAGCCCAATACTTATTCTATCGGTCTCTTTTGTCGAACCGCTAAGTGACGGGGACATAAACACACCAGCATCGGTTGTCAAGCAATGCTAGGGGGACAAACACATACACACACACCTATATATATATACATATATACAACGGGCTTCTTTCAGTTTCCGTCTACCAAATCCACTCACAAGGCTTTGGTCAGCTTGAGGCTATAGTAGAAGACACTTGCCCAAGATGCCACGCAGTGGGACTGAACCCGGAACCATGTGGTTGGTAAACAAGCTACTTACCACACAACCACTCCTGCACCTTATATATATATATATATATATGATGGGCTTCTTTCTGTTTCCATCAACGAAATCCACCTCACAAACTTTTGATCAGCCTAGAGCCACAATGGGAGGCATCTGTCCAAGGTTCCATATGGTGGAACTGAACTCCTAACCATGGCGATCGAAACCGAACATCTTACTCACACAGCCACTCCTTCCTCTTTAGTGTCCAAGCATGTTTAATGCATGATGAGACATGAATATGGGTTTGGATGATCATGGTTGGAACGTCGCTAATCATAGGACCACTGCATCAGGACTGACCTGGTGTTAAACGACTGCAACAAGGGTAGCGGTGTAAGTGATAGTAGCAGCAACTGTAGACAAGTGATTGATTATTGAACACTCCACTGTTTATTGGTTGGTCAATACGGATCTATAAGGAACTGACGCTTACATAACAGTCATGCGTGAGTGTGCATGTGTGTGTATGTTTATGTGTGTGTGTGTTTATGTGTGTATGTGTGTGTGTGTGTTTATGTGTGTGTGTTTATGTGTGTATGTTTATGTATGTGTGTATGTGTGTGTATGTGTGTGTATGTGTGTGTGTGTGTTTATGTGTGTGTGTTTATGTGTGTGTGTGTTTATGTGTGTATGTTTATGTGTGTGTGTATGTGTGTGTATGTGTGTGTATGTGTGTGTGTGTGTTTATGTGTGTGTGTGGGTATGTGTGTGTGTATGTGTGTGTGTGTTTATGTGTGTATGTTTATGTGTGTGTGTGTGTGTGTGTTTATGTGTGTGTATGTGTGTGTGTGTGTACATGTGACTATCTATGGGTGTATATGTTGATGTGACAGTATACATATGTGTGTGCATGTGTTTATAGGGGTTGTGTGAGTATTTGTATGCATGTGAGTGTATGTATGTGTGTAGATATATGTGCTTGCATATGTATGTGTGTGTGTATGTATGCAAATGTATGTGTTTGCATGTGTGTGAGTGTGTGTGTGGATGTCCGTATGAAGTGTATATGTGTATGTATATATATGTGGGTGTATGTGCATGCATATATGTTTGAATGTATGTGGCAGCATGTATGTGTGAATGTGTGTGTGTGGATGTATTTATGGCTAGTGTGTGTGTATGCGTGCATGTATGTGTGTATGTGTGTGTATATGTATATGTACATGTGACTAAATGTATAGGTGTGTATGTAAATGTGACTGTACGTATGTGTGTATGTGTGTATGTTCCTATCCGTTACAATGTTGTAGTTGGTAGGTATATATATATATATACAAACATCGATATAACATCTTGTAGAAATCACACACACATACATAAACACATATATATATATATGTATATATATATGCATAAATATATATATATATATATATATATATATACATATATATACACATATGTATATATATATATGTATGTATGTAGACATATATTTACATATATGCACATATATATACATATACATATACATTATATATATATATAAATTATTCATACATATATACACTAACAGACATGCATCTATATTATATATTTATATATAAACATATATATACATATACCACAATATATATGTGTATAATGTGTATATATATATATACATATATATTAGTATATATATATATATGTACATATATATATATATATGTATATATATATATATATATGTATTATTAATATGTATATATATTATATGTAAATATATATATATATATGTATATATAATATATATATCTATATATATATATATATATATATGTATATAATATATATATATGCATATATACATATATAGAAGCATACACCTACAGTATGATGCATTGTAGATGTTGTTGTTGTTGTTAGTTGCATAACAACAACATGAAAATGTTTTGTTTATTCCACTGTTGTTTTCTCATTGTTGTTGTTGTTAGAGATTAACAACAACAACAACAATAGCAATCAGACCATAAACAGTCATCGCCAGCACTTCCACCACAACCATCAATAACAAGCATAACCACAATCACCACCACCACCAACAACTGCCACCACCACCATTAACACTACCATCACCACCATCACCACCATCCACCACCATCATAACCAGTACTGCCACCACAACTGCTAATGATTGCCACAACCGCCACCAGCACCACCACCACTCCACACCACCACAACTACCACTATCACTGCAACTACCATCACTATCACCACCACCACCAGCACTCTCACCACTGCCACCAGCACTGCCACCACAGCCACCACACCTACCACCACTACCACCACCACCACCACACCACCACCAGCACCACTACCACCACCACCACTGCAACCACCATCACCACCACAACCACAACCACAACCACCACCACCACCACCACACCACCACAACTACCACCACCACCACACCACCACAACTACCACCACCACCACCACCACAACCATAACCACCACTACTAAGAAGACCACTACCACCACCACACCACCACAACCATAACCACAACCACTAAGAAGACCACTACCAACACCAACAAATGGTCACATGACAACTTCCTCCTTTCGATTTCCCTCCTTTTTATAATTTTCATTGATTATTTTATTTTATCTTTATTCTTATTTTTTTTATTTGTTTTTTCCATTTTCTTTCAGATTTTCTTCAGGTTTGTTTGTTCTTTTTTTGTTTGTTTGTTTGTTGTTCTGAGAATATTCTGGAAGACATCAATTAAAGACTGACAGAACGATGGATCGGATCGGCAAAAGTTGTTTGAGTGACAGACAAAACATGGTGTGGTGTGGCATGTATTGAGTTACAGCTCTTTAGGTACTGAGTTCAAATCCTGCTAGAGCAGATGTACCTTTCATGATTATGGGGTGAAATATGGGGGGAGGGGGTTCAATAGAAGATAGGATGATATAATCAATTACGAGCGTGTGCGTATGTGGATTTGTGTGTGTGTTTGTGTGCATGTGTCACTCTGTGTGTGTCTGTGTGTGTGTACGTGTGTGTGTGTGTGTGTCCTGTGTTTGTCTGTGTGTCTCTGTGTGACTGTGTGTGTACATATGCATGTATATGTGTGCATGTGTGTGTGGATGTGTCTGTGTATGTGTGTACATGTGCGCATGTGTGTGTGTATGTGTATGGATATCTGTGAGTGGATGTGTGTGTGTATATCCAGTGTGTCCGTCTGTATGAGTGTGTGTGTCTGTGAGTAGGTGTGTGTGTCTGTGTGTTGGCGTATGTGTTTCTGTCTCCAGTGTCTGCCTGTATGTGTGGTTAAGAAGCTTGTCATTTGTAATGTGTATATACATATATGTGTGTGTGTGTGTGTGTGTGTACATATATATATATATGTGTATATATATATAATATATATATATATATATTTATTTATTTATATTACAGGCATTACTACACATAAATGCCTCACACTAGGAGGGACTCTTAAAGTCAAAACTACCATAATAAATATGTCTATTATGGTAGTTTTGACTTTAAGAGTCTCTCCTAGCATGAGGCATTTATGTATAGTAATGCCTTTAATATTAATAAATATATTTAAAGGAATAATTAATAAATTTTCCCTTATGAGGTTTTTTTCACGCTAACTGCTTGATAAATTCTTATAAATATTTTATCCCATTTTTCAATTGTGTATATATATATATATATATATATATATATATATAATCAATAATACTGAACACTACTTGGTAAAATTACATACTGAACACTACTTGGTAAAATTAATTAGTTTTACCCTTTTATTATTGACAATATAATTCTCTCTCCCTGAAATTTTAACTACAGTTCTCTCTGTAGAAATGTATCACTCTGTAACCCACGTGAAAGGAAGGGGACGAATGCGAGGCCTCACTTGTATTTTTGAATTCGTTGGTACTGGCGGTCTGATATGGTTTGTTTGGGATTACTCGTACCAGACGGGTATGTTTGATTTTTAGTACTTTCAAATCCAAATCTGAGAAATCCTTGAGCTGACGAAGGAAGTGTTGATCTTTATAATCAACTAATCCAGAAATGGGCCTGTTCTCAGGTAATCTTATATAGGTGTGATCTTTCATTTTTCCCTGCATACCTGTGTGAGTTATTTTTTAGTATACATTGTCTGGGAGATTTTTCTTACAGTAGAAGAAATAGCTAAAATTTTTGGCTGCTATTTCTAAAAAGTTCAGTGTGTGGTAAAGAAAATAATTTTACTGAACCCTATTTTTATAATATATATATATATATATATATATATACAATTGCAGCATGGAAAGTGTTTATAAGCCATTTAAGAAACACACAAAAGCCGTTCGATTCACTTCAACATTTAAGTTTAATTTGTCAAAATATTTTCGTCGCTTTAAGACCACGACCTGTTCACTGACAAAATCCGTGCTGCATCACAGGTCGCGGATTTTAGTGACGAAAATATTTTGACAATTAAACTTAAATGTTGAAGTTAATCGAACGGCTTTTGTGGTTCTTAGATGGCTTATAAACACCTTCCACGCTGCAATTGTTTTCGTTTCAGCACACGATCTCAGATCAAATTACTTGCTATGCGAGTACATCTCCGTAATATATATATATAGATATATATATATATATATATATATACACACACACACAACTGCTTATGATGTGGGTGATATCATGGGTGTTAATTCCACAAAGTCTGCATCAGTTATCACATCTTGCTGTTTTTTCCTGAGGCTCTGTCCCTTTTGTGCATCAAGTATTTGGCTGATATTTCCTGTTACTGGATAGCAAATGATTACCCTTCAAAGTGGGATCTAACTGTTGGTCCATGATAGACTGATTTCATGATCAATATTACTATCATTGAGGAGCTTTCTACTAACATATCCGAGCATAGTCTTCTGCTTATACAAGCTCATCCTTCCATCTGATGATACATTGCAGTAAAGTATGTATAGCTGTATCATCATCATCATCATCATCATCATCATTGTTTAACGTCTGCTTTCCATGCTAGCATGGGTTGGACGATTTGACTGAGGTCTGGTGAACCAGATGGCTGCACCAGGCTCCAATCTGATCTGGCAGGGTTACTACAGCTGGATGCCCTTCCTAATGCCAACCACTCTGAGAGTGTAGTGGGTGCTTTTACGTGCCACCGGCATGAGGGCCATTCAGGTGGTACTGGCAAAGGCCACGCTCAAATGGTGCTTTTTATGTTCACCTGCATGGAAGACAGTTTGTTGCTCTGGCAACGATGACACTCGGATGGTACTCTTAGCGCTCCACTATCATGGATGCCAGTCATCGAATTTGATTTCGATTTCACAGAGTTTAGTGTCCAATGAAGGAAAGGTACGCATAAGTGGGCTGGTTACACTCCAGGATAAGGCCATGAGGTTACGGTCTCACTGTAAGTATGTCATTAAGTTTATTTCAAGATTTCCTGCCAATAGAGTAAGAATTGGTTTCTAACTTAGATCCAAGGTTCCTTCACTGGAATTTCAATATCAACAACAGGGTATTTTTGTTTCTATGTATGTATGTATGTAAATTTTATGTATGTCTTTTCATGCATATAGTTGCATATCTAGACATGCTCATATATATTTAAATGATAAACTTCTGGAAAGTTTTACAGATTTTTACAGTTCCAGTGATGGCTTCAATATGTAGTCTTCGAATTAGCTTTATGCTTTCTGGTTTTGAGAAGCCTTATTTCTCAAGATTGGTATTTAGGCAGTGTGTTACATATCCCAGAGCCCCAATAATTACTGGTATGTATGTATGTATGTATACATGCATGTATGTATGTATATATGTATGTATGTATGTATGTATGTGTGTGTGTATATGTATGTATGTATGTATGCATGTCTGTGTATGTGTATGTATGTATGTATGTATGTATGCAGGTCTGTGCGTGTATGCATGTCTGTGTGTGTATGTATGTATCATCATCATCATTTAACATCTGTTGCCCATGCTGGCAAGCTGGGGGAGATGCACCAGACTCCGGTCTGATTTGGCATGGTTTCTTTGACTGGATGCTCTTCTTAACGCTGACCACTGAAGTCAGTATGCTAGGTGCTTTTTATGTGGCACCACATGAGCGTTTCTATGTGGTACTGCACAGGCACTTTCACATGGTGCTGCCATGAGTACTTTTCATGACCAGAGAGGGACCAGTCTTAACACTCCTGCTGTGGAGTTGTATGTATGTACATATGTATATAATAAATAGTAAATAATATATTGATATATGTTCTCTTTTACTCTCTTTTACTTGTATCAGTGGCCATGCTGGATCACCACATTTAGTCAGCAATCGACCGCAGGACTTGTTCTTTGTAAACCTAGTACTTATTCTATTGGTTTCTTTTGCCGAACTGCTAAGTTACAGGGTCATAAACACACCAACATCTGTTGTCAAGTGATGATGGGTGAGGGGACAGAGGAACAAAACACAGACACATAAACACGCACACACACACACACACACACACACACACACCACACACACACATATACGACGGGCTTCTTTCAGTTTCCATCTATCAGGCTCTGTTGCTGAACTTCTAATTTACGTGGACATAAATACACCAGCATCAGTTGTCAAGCGATGAAGTGGGGACAAACAGACACACAAATATATACACACACATACACATACATATATATATATATATATATATATATATATACACGATGGTCTTCTTTCAGTTTCCGTTTACCAAATCGACTCACAAGGCTTGGTTGACCTGAGACTATTATAGTAGAAGACACTTACGCAAGGTGCAGTGGGAATGAACCCAGAACCATGTGGTTAGTAAGCAAACTACTTACCACACGGCCACTCCTAAGTACAGGACGTCACCAATGGTTCAAACAACATGAAATACATAAACAAGAGAAAAAATGGAACACAGGACAAGTAAACTTTAGAGAAAGGACCCTTTATCATTTGTCAGCTGTCTATCTACTCCCTATTTCAAGCATTCAAAGACAGTATGAGTCTTCAAAGACAGTTGCTCCCATGATGTATGTATGTATGTATGGTGGTGAAAGAGGAAGGAAGAGGATATGCTAGAGGTGGAAGAGGAAGAGAGGTGAGGGGAGGTAGAAGAAGAGGAGGGGAAGGGGATGAAAAGGAGGAGGAAGAGGAGGTGGTAGGGGTGTATGTGTGTAT
>NW_021824052.1:17500-19879 GCF_006345805.1 Octopus sinensis | reverse complement strand
TAGATAGATAGATAGATAGATAGATAGATAAGCACATCAGTTATTAATAAACATATTTGTTTTGCTAGTAGCTGTTAGATAAAGACATCGATGTCTATTGTATAAGATTTCTTTTCATTAAAGAACGAAAGATAAGTCCAAGTTAGATTAGATAAAGAGGGATATTGATATATCATCTCGGGTGTATTTTGGGCTGCTACAGTAATACATGCTTCACTGAGAAGCCGAAATAAAACCGAAACATGTCCATAGCTTTTACCTCTTGGCTCTAGAGATCCTATGCCCTCGTATCAGCAATGGCTATACTCTCGAAAACGTCGCCTGATTGATTGTATTAGAGTTATTGCAATTGCCTGATGTTTTCAGATTTTTAAGTATCCTTAAAAGAAGGGTCTTTTCTTTTCGATATTTTAAATGCTTGAATACATTGCTTGTCGAAGCCGTTTCACTCAGTATAATTATTTATAATGGATATAATATGATTGCCATATATAATGCCACTATCGTAATCTTCGCAATATAAGCAGACATACAGACAGACAGACGGACGGACGGACGGACAGACAGACAGACAGACACACAGACACACAGACACACAGACAGACAGACAGACAGACAGACAGACAGATAGATAGATAGATAGATAGATAGATAGATAGATAGATAGATAGATAGATAGATAGATAGATAGATAGATAGATAGATACCCAAGAAACACTAGTTCCTGACTATGTTATTAAAAGATGAAAAAGAAAAATTCAACAATATGTTTCATTATTGACATTATTTACAATTGACGGGCATTTGTCCTCATCTTGTTTGTTGATTAACACAGCGTTTCGGAGTTGTTACCAGTAAAGGCAATGAGACTGGAAGCTCAAAGCAAGAAGTTCATTTGCTACATGCATGATAGCAAAAGACATTTAAGGGCATCCTGGCCTGATTAACAGCGGAGATAAAAGAAAGTTAACAGCAAAATCACGGACAAGTCCAAGAAAATGCTTCTGTTCTCAAGACTAAAGCTGATTAGGAAACCGAAGAAGAATTAGAAAATGCAGCAACACTCAATTGTCTTGTATCGACGGAAGTAATGGTGACGGAAGGAATTTCTAAACGATTCGTACGGCGTGACAGGAAACAAATGTAGTCTCTGTAAAAGTATTATGCAAATGTATTACACGACAGTTATTTCCCCTGAAATATTTTGTCTCGCCTCAAAATAACAATGGTGTCACCCAGTGGCGGCTCGTAGATAAAATTAGTTGGGGTGCTGCTTCAGAAAATTTTTGCCATTGTTTTAATATCGTGTAAAAGGAAACAAACCTATAAAAAAGAAAATTTATACATAAACCTGATCGGTTCGCATCTTAGCAACTGCTGGGTAGTAGGTTTAATGTTTTCATTGAACCTCGCCGCGAATTCCCCTTTTTTTAAAAAAAAGTCGCCACTGGCAGTGTGGTAAGTAGCTTGCTAACCAACCACATGGTTCCGGGTTCAGTCCCACTGCGGGGCATCTTGGGCAAGTGTCTTCTGCTATAGCCCCGGGCCGACTAATGCCTTGTGAGTGGATTTGGTAGACGGAAACTGAAAGAAGCCCGTCGTATATATATATATATATATATATATATATATATATATATATATATATATATATCTATATATATAGTATGTATGTATGTATGTATGTATGTATGTATGTGTGTCTGTGTTTGTCCCCCTAGCATTGCTTGACAACCGATGCTGGTGTGTTTACGTGCCCGTTACTTGGCGGGTCGGCCAAAGAGACCGATAGAATAAGTACTGGGCTTACAAAGAATAAGTCCCGGGGTCGATTTGCTCGACTAAAGGCGGTGCTCCAGCATGGCTGCAGTCAAATGACTGAAACAAGTAAAAGAGTAAAAGAGTATATCACGAAATGGGGAGTGCCCTATTTTTCAAATCCTGTCAGCTATACTGAAGCTGGAAGCAGGATACTAATCTTATTCTACACAGTCAGATTCAACAATATAAAGACGTTTTATGCACAACGCGCGCGGTGTCAAAAAGAAACACTGCCTTTCACCCTGCACTGTAGTTCATGCAGTGTTCTCTCTCCCTAGTCTGAAGCTTCCTATCTCGGACATGTGATCAAGCGCACAACAGCCAAACACTGTTTCTCTGGAACAGTGAAGTGCACAGTTATATACAAGGATTTTTGTATTTTGTTCATAAACTAGTGGATGGCTACTGGCATTAAGCTTAAAGATTATATAATGTACAATTATAAAGAAAGAATTAACGAAAAAAGGACTCTTTACATTGAACGTTATCGATAATATAGAGTGTAAATAGGGGGTGCTGCAGTTTCGCAGTTCCTATACACGAACCGCCACTAGTGTC
>NW_021824052.1:0-12500 GCF_006345805.1 Octopus sinensis | reverse complement strand
TGCTTTTGGAGTACAGATTTGCATTAAGTTACAACATGAACCTTAACTCTTATAGAATGTTCAGGATCTTATATCAGTCTTTCAAGACAGGGGATATTCTCATGTGTGCTTCAACTTATTTAAGAATGTCAGGACTTTTTTTCCACCGTAGTGTGTGCGTGTGTGTTTTTCAATTTGTTTCTTTAACCCCCCCCCCCGAAACTATCCAACCGATCTCGATGAAACTTGACACGATGTGTATGTGTGTATACATACATGTGCACACCACACCACACACACACACACATATATATATATATACATATATACATACATATATATATATGTATGTGTATACATATATATTCTTTTAATTGTTTCACTCATTTGATTGCGACTATACTGGAGCACTATATATATATATATAATATTATATATATATATATATATATACGCATATATATATATACATATTACGCACTTGGAATTTCAAAAAAATCGGTAATTATTAATCAGCATCGATTTTCAAAAATCAATAGGACATTTCAATGCAAATTTTCATATGAATGTTATTTTCTGGCAAAACTTTTAAGTTTTCAACCGATTTTCTTGAAATTTTATACACAGATGGAATACACGTTAAGGATGGGTTTAGACAAATAAATTTTTACCTAGATTACTCAAATAAAACGTAAGATGATTTTTGATTATCTTATCAACGTAATTTGGCATAAATTTTTGTGGTGTTAAAATGCTTAGCAATTATTTCAGCATTCTCATGTATTTTCTTAACACCTGCACTTAAAATTGTCGGTTCTGACCGTTGCAATCGACATTTGATTCTCACGATCAGTGGAACTATACTCATGAAGCACAGTTGTCAAATTAAGTGCCTCTTCTCTAAATAATTTGTTGTTTACTTTTCAAACTTTTATGTTCTTTTTTTTTTCTTCGTAGCACTCGTTCACAATTCCCTTCTTGATGTTTCCATTAATCATATATTTGCAGCTTTCCTCTCATCTAACCAAACGATTGTCATTTTCCGATTCCACACGTATTTATTTGTGTTATTGTTTCGTGAATGAATTTTCTATTATTTGTACTATGACGTGATTTCATTTTTAGTCTGAGGGGAATTAGGCATTGTAACGGGTACTGGGAATATCCCCGCTCCCAGGTATTACTGGGTACCTCAACTAGAGTGCATATGTGTGTGTGTCTGTGTGTGCGTGTGCGTATATGTGTATGTATCATTGTTCACTTTTATTTCAAGATTTCTTGCTAATAGAGAAAGAGCTGGTTTCTAACCTAGATAAAAAGGCTCCTTTATTGGAATTTCAACATCAACAACAAGGTAACAAGGTATTTTTGTTTGTTTGTATGTATTTACATATGTATGTATGTATGCAGATGTGCACGTTTTGCTTTATGCATGTACGTGTGTATATATGCATGTATGTATGCATGCATGTATGTATGCATGCATATACGTATGCATCCAAGCGCGTATGTATGTGTTTATATATGTAGTATGCTTATGTGAGTGGGAGAGGGAGGAGTGGAATATGCCCAGTATATATCAGGGAAATTTCCAATGAGGAAATAACACACATATATGTAGTATGTATACTTCCTTATACAAGTTAAAAGTCTCTTCGCGGTTCTCGTCCGTTCGACAAATCCGGATGATACATTAATCAAACTCGAATTGATTAATGCTTCATCCGGTTTTGTTTGAGTGTAAGGGTGTAGATTCCGAAATACATCAAACCTAGCAGATAAATAACAGAAGAAGCCTTAAGAATCGCTGTTATACACTAAGTCTTCCATCTGTTAGAAATTTCAGTTAAGTTTACCTTACATAATACTCCACTTTCTTGAAATGAGAAAGTTATATTAAATATCGTTTTAAAAGAAAATCCCTTCTGAAGTATTTGTGATTATATGCCGACTGTATCACACCTAGGCACAGTGTAATAACAACATCAAACTTATTTAAATATAAATATCTGCAAAACAAGAAACACAAAGCCAGACGATGAGGTGCAAGATACATGATACAGATGAACAAATGTACGGAACTGAACAGTTCTGGACGTACAGTTCAATATTTAAGAAATGAGAAATTATGTACATTATTTACATTCGACGGATATTTGTCCTCCTCTTGTTTGTTGTTAACACAACGTTTCGGCTGATATACCCGCCAGCCTTCTTCAGGTGTCTTGGAATACCTTAGAAATGAGAACCCAGGTTCGAAATTTCCCCAAGATACTTGAAGAAGGCTGGAGGGTATATGAGCCGAAACGTTGTGTTAACAACAAACAAGACGAGGACAAATACCCGTCGAATGTAAATAACGAAAAGTTCTGAACTTGTACTACCGCCAGTAGGAAAATTAGTTAAATAAAATGATGTGTTCCATTATATTGTCCAACCACTGCATACATAATAACATATATATATATATATATATATAATATATATATATATATATATATATATATATCTATATATATATAGATATGTATATGAATGTGTGTGTATGTATTGTGTATATACAATAACATACGGACACATTGAGCAGTACTATATTTTAAATAAGGAAAGATGAAGGCAGACATAAAGCAGCAGTTTTAAAAGTCTCGGTTATTTCTTAATGTTTGTCTGAGTGTCGATTGGTTGAAAATTACGAAAAATAATAATATTAGAAAAATACATAAAAAAGCATTAGAAATAAAGAAAAATAATTCAACAACACCAAAATACATTACAAAACAGAATTAGAATGATAATCATCAATAACAATCAGCTTACCTTAGAGATCGATAACACACTATCAAATGTTTATTGACTAAAATTAGAACTTCGTCGCCATTTTACCATTTGTATATTTTTTGATAAATATAAAAGAAAAAGAAAACATCCTAATAAGTTCACTGAAAAATTAAATAAGAAAATACTGCATAGAAAAATAAAAATTGTTGATACGTTTTAAAGTGTTTGTTATTGTTTTTATTGTTGTTGTTGTTGATGTTATTGTTGAAGTAATATTTCTCTTACGTGCTAAAGTCGTAACAGATCGGCGACTTTCAATTTCATCAGGACTGGAAGGTAAACAACTGCCAACGACGGTGGCTGTGCGTTATATATATCACAGTGTGTGTGTATGTGTGTGTGTGTGTGTGTGTGTGTGTGTGTGTGTGTGTGTGTGTGTGTGTGTGTGTGTGTGTGTGTGCAAGTGTGTGTGTAATACAATCAACTGTTCGATTACAATTGTTATTGGCTTCAGACTGCTTTGTGCGTGATGTAACAATTATATAATACTCTCATTTGGTCGTTCTGGAACTAAATTTGTCTTGATTTTTCGTTAACGACGAAAACCCGAAATATTTAGAAATATCTGGTTACCAGATATTTGAAAACAAGTGAGGACGTCCGTCAAAAGACATAAAGGGATATGACCTAGAATTTCTTCTAAACGTAGTTTTCTCGTCAGTGAACGGAAATTGTAACAAAAAAAACTGGTACTCCGCCGGTTAAGACGGCGACTGTTCCAGTTGAACCGATCTACGGGTCAGCCTGCTCCTCGTGAACTTGATGTGAAAGTGGTTGAGCATTCCACAAACACGCGTACCATACATGTACTTCTCATGGTGATACAGCGTGACACAGAATATGCTGAAGCTCGCTCTTTAGATTACTGGTACAACTCGTTTTTGTCAGCTGAGTGGACTCTGGAGCAACATGGAATAAAGCATTTTGCTCAAGGACACAAGGCATCGCAAGGAATCGAACTTATCACCTTACGACCGTGACACGAACACCCTAACCACTCGGCCACTGGTCTTCAAAGAAGCTGTTACTCTGCTAGATGCATAGAGAGGTATGTAAATGGATATGAATAATTAATGAGATATAACATGCAGTGTGAAGCGTTTCCAGAATAATTTTTAGAAAGTAACATGTGAAATCTAAATTAAGTTTAAATTTCGAGATCAGAGATTAAGGTGTAATGCCGACAATCATGTATTTACAACTGTGCACTTAACAGGATACGATTACTTATGTGTCATATATTCATGGTGGATTTTAGCCAAGATCTAAAGTTATACTTACATTATTGTGTATATTTGTTGATTATCTAGGATTCGGAATTAAGGTAAATAACGGTTTAACTAGAATTTTTCAACATTACATTATTTTTAACAGCATGTAGAGAATATATTTCGTTGCCAACTTTACATGATGTGTATCTTCCAATTGTTTTCCATCTGACACTGTAATAAGACACAGTGTCCTTCAAACACCAGATATAACTGGAAAGAGTAGTCATGCGTCACCTTTACAAACGCAGATCTTTATTTTTCCTTCAGTCATCATTAAATATTGCTTTTTAGTACTGCATAGTCGACACATGCATAACATGCATACATACAGACATATGTCGGAAGAAAAGATGTTTAGCATTTTGGGCCGGCGCGATAATGATTCTTCAAACTCACCGCCTTCTTGCTATGACTAATAATCGTTTCTTTCACAAGGCCTGAAATTACGGTGGAAGGGAGCCAGTTGATTATATGGATCCCAGTGCATAACTGGTACTTGTTTAATCGCCCACGAAAGGATGAAAGGTAAAGTCGACCTCGGCGGAATTTGAACGTAAGGGCTGACGGAATGCCGCAAAGCATTTCGCCCGGCGTGATAACGTTTCTGCCAGCTCGCCGCCTTTGCTATGACTACTAATGATATACCTTATGGCGTATACATATATCTTAATACAGAATGCATATATAAGTGTATATCTGTGCGTGATTGCGTTATAAGCTTGTGTAAATGATAATGATAAATTTGTAGTCTTATTCACTAAATGTTATGCGGTTATTCAACTTATTTATCTTTCATCACTTATTTACCTTCCGTCACCTTCCTTGACGATGTATCTTTTGTCATACGTTGGACCGTTTATTTCATTATTCACTTGAACAATAAAATTATCTTTTAGCCCAACTCTGAATTCATTCGTGTCATCTAACTGTCAACACATCATCTAGAAAGCAGGCCAGTTAAGTTCTAATTTGTGAAGCGGAGTCTATTTTTATTATTTTCTGTGTGAATGGCTTCCTTGAGTAATTTTTTTCGGTCACCTGGAGGATAGCGCATCAGCTTTTTGTACCGAGTTAATTTCATTCTTCATATTAAAGAATCAAAGACATAATGAACTGAATATGAATAAAGTACGTCACGAAGATAAATGGTTTCAAATTCTAGCACAAGGCCTGCAATTTTGGAGAAAGGTGTTAAATCGATATCATTGACTCCAGAGTTTGACTGGTACTTGTTTTATCGAACCCGGAAAGAAAAAAGACTAAGTCAACGGCAACGGAATTTGAACTCAGAATGTAAAGCCAGAAAAAATGCCGCTAAGCATTGTGCCGGCGTGCTAACGATTCTGCCAGTTTGTTTCGAAGATAGGTGACAATGAGTGGGTGACATCCATCTCACTATTCTTGAGAGGGTCACGGGTTTACAGTCCTCAGGTACCTTCTCCATAGGACCCCATGAAAAGCAACCGATATTACACTTTCTCACTGAATTTCCTGGCATTTCATTTTTGGTGAACTTCTCGGTTCCATGTCAGTTGATTCAGATTGAAGAATGTGTCTTGCAATTATTTCCTTCGGCATTCTAACCATATGTCAGTGATATCAAGGCTGTGACCTCTCAATGCGGAAAAATAGCGGCACCGCCTTGAGAGGCACCCTGGTTTTCGAACTAGACACATTGTCGAGTAACCTCACTCAAGATATGCTTCGCAGGAACTCTATTTCGACCGCTTGTATTCACGATCGTGTCTTTCGTTATTAACCTAACATTCATTACAATAGGTGAGGACAGTTACGAAAATCAAACTAAAGACAACGTAGCAAGCTCTCTCATTTTACCAGCCTCTCATTTTACGTACGTACATCGAAAGCTGGAGATATTGCAATACTTTATCAGCGCCTTTTTGCTGCTTCCGTAATTGTTGTTCTTGGTGCTATTGTTGTTTAGATTCATATTAACACTTATTTCTTTATTGACCACGTGGGGCTAAACATAGAGGGGACAAACAAGAGCAGACAAAGGGATTATGTCGGTTACATCGACCCCAGTGCGTAACTGGTACTTAATTTATCGACCCCGTAAGGATGAAAGGCAAAGTCGACCTTGACGGAATTTGAACTCAGAACGTAACGGCAGACGAAATACCTATTTCTATTTCTTTACTACCCACAAGGGGCTAAACACAGAAGGGGCAAACAAGGACAGACAAACGGATTAAGTTGATTATATCGACCCCAGTGCGTAACTGATACTTAGTTTATCGACCCCGAAAGGATGAAAGGCAAAGTCGACCTCGGCGGAATTTGAATTCAGAACGTAGCGGCAGAGGAAATACGGCTACGTATTTCGCCCGGCGTGCTAACGTTTCTACCAGCTCGCCGCCTTTGGATTCATATCAACACTGACTGAGAAGATATGTTACCGAATGCGTTCCAGCCGTGCTCAACACATCACTTCTGTATTAGAGGTAAAGAGTGATTTGAGGTAGATTTCGTTAATATTACAAGCGAGTACATGGCGGCTACTTAAGCAGCTGCTGACGATAATATTGTTAATTGTGTTTTTCCTTATAGCTTTTCATTTATTTATTTATTTATTTATTTATTTATTTATTTATTTATTTATTTATTTATTGTTGTTGATGTGAAGATACTTATGTGACTAGCTTGCCATTAATGTCGTCGTAGCTATCTTTGTTGTTGATAATGGCGGTTTTCGATTGGCTATTAAAGACAAATATAGTTAATTAGTATTGACTAGACAGAAAAAAATAAACGTTGTTATGGCTTTTCCTCAGAGTAGATAGGTTTTCGGTTGTTTATGTATGAGGAAATATATACGCATATATACATACATGCATACATACATACATATATACATACATACATAAATATATACACACACAGGTATATATATATATATATATATATACATACATATATACACACATGTATGTATTTATGTATGCGTATGCGTTTATATAAGTATACATACACACACACACACACACACAACATAATTATATATATATATATATTTATATACATATATACACACATGTATGTATTTATGTATGCGTATGAGTATATAAGTATAGTACATATATATATATATATATATATATATATATATATATATATATATATATATATATATATATATATAATATATATATATATATATGAATGTGTGTGTAGTATTTTTGTTTTGTTTTGTTTTGTTTTTTGTTTTAAAACTGTCATCAAATGAAGAGAAAATCCGCTAAAAGACATTGTTTACATGTATTTACAACATTCATCTTTCTGGTTTTCTAGATTTCTATTTGGCTAACTTGAACTTTAATTCTCTCCTTCCTTCATTCTCAGTCCCTCCATCCTCCATCTCTCTATCACTCTCTCTTTCTCTCTCTCTCTCTCTCTCTCTCTCTCTCTCTCTCTCTCTCTCTCTCTCTCTCTCTCTCACTCTGTCTTTCACGCAAAGTATGTGTGTGTATATTCTCTTTTACTCTTTTACTTATTTCAGTCATTTGACTGCGGCCATGCTGGAGCACCGCCTTTAGTCGAGCAAATCGACCCCGGGACTTATTCTTTGGAAGCCCAGTACTTATTCTATCGGTCTCTGTTGCCGAACCGCTAAGTGACAGGGACGTAAACACACCACCATCGGTTGTCAAGCAATGTTAGGGGGACAAACACAGACAAAAATACATGCACACACACACATATATATATATATATATATATACATATATACGATAGGCTTCTTTCAGTTTCCGTCTATCAAATCCACTCACAAGGCATTGGCCGGCCCGAGGCTATAGCAGAAAACACTTGCCCAAGATGCCACGCAGTGGGACTGAACCCGGAACCATGTGGTTGGTAAGCAAGCTACTTACCACACAGCCACTTCTGCGCCTATATATATATATAGCGGTCAAAGATAACAAAAGTAATAAATGAAGATAATAAAATTAAAATTAGGGAATGGGTTTGTATTTGTATGTATATGGTTGTATGTGTAGGTATGTATAGGTACACATATGTATGTATATATGTATCTATATATATATATATATATCTATATATATATATATATATTATATGTGTATATAGGGACTTGTGTGTGCATGTGTGTATGTGGATATGTGTGTGTATGTGTGTATGTGTATGTGTGTGTATGATATATATTTTGTGTGTATATGTATGTGTGGTCGTGTGTGTATATATACATGTGTGTGTGTATATGTATGTGCATATATATGTATATATATATATATGTGTATATATATGTATGTATATATATATGTATATATATATGTGTGTGTGTGTGTATGTATGTGTGTATGTATATGTGTGTGTGTGTGTGTGTATGTATAAGTGAGAATCTCCTTATTTACCTAAAACTCTATTCTTCTATATATTTTTTTATTCTTTTATATATTTTTTTATTCTTTTATTTATTCTTTTATCTAATTTACCACTGACTCCTTGACCACTCCCCCAAGTATGATATTTTTGCGCTATGCCTACCCCCAAAAAAGTCCCCCACCACCACCCCTTTAAACCTGCCTAAAGTATAAATGCCAATACCAATTCTTGTTAACTAGCTCCTGATGATTCTCTTGAATGAAACAGTTCTAGTCCTGTAGAAGCTCCTTCTATATAATAAATTAATTTTACTCTGCTATGTATTGAGTACCTTATTACTGTGGTTAACCCGAATAACCCGGGACCTACATATATATATATATATATATATATATATATATATATATATATATATATATATATATATTATAATATATATATATATATATATTAAGTGCATCTGGGCAGTTAGCGATTTTCCCTTATTTCCCTGTTTCTCTTTGGACTTCTTCTTTCCGACGAAGAACTATGCTCAAAACGTTAGAAAAAGCTTCCTCGCTTCACCGAGCCTCCAATTAATATATTTCTTGAGCACGTCTTGGCGTTCGTCTTTTTTTTCATTTTTTTGTTTGTTTATTTGAATTAACCATATATATATATATATATATTATTGTGGAGGCGCAATGGCCCAGTGGTTAGGGCAGAGGACTCGCGGTCGTAGGATCGCGGTTTCGATTCCCAGACTGGGCGTTGTGTGTGTTTATTGAGCGAAAACACCTAAAAGCTTCACGAGCCTCCGGCAGGGAGTGGTGATCCCTGCTGTACTCTTTCACCACTCTTTCTCTCACTCTTTCTTCATCAGGTGGTGGTATTAAGTTAGACATGGCCTGGACCAATCTTTGGTCGAAACATATCTAAGTTTATATATATATATATATATATAATATATATATGAGCCCCGTGATCACCGACCAGGCTATCAGATGTTGCTACATATCTCTGGTCACAATGCGCTTCGCATTGTTTTAGCCTTCAAATGACGTCACCTTGCTGGATAAGCGAACAGGCCAACAGAAGAAACAGTGAAAGAAAGTTGTGGCGAAAGGGTACAGCAGGGATCGCCACTACCTCGTGTCGGAGTCACGTGGAGTTTTCGGTGTTTTCGCTCAATAAGCACTCAAAACGCCCGGTCTGGGAATCGATACTTCGATCCTACAACCGCGAGTCCGCTGCCCTAACCACTGAGCCATCGTACTTATTCTATCGGTCTCTTTTGTCGAACCGGTAAGTTATGGGGACGTAGACACACCAGCATCGGTTGTCAAGCAATGGTGGGGCGACAAACAGGGACACAGATAACAAAAACACACATACACACACTCACACACACACACACCACACACACACACACACACACACATTATATATATATATATATATATATATATATATATAAAGAAGTTTGAAAACGCCACTATATAAGATAAATTTTAATTTTCTTAGAAATTTTACATGTTTCGGGTCTTCTTGAAAAAACGAACCTTATCAAAAATATTTTTAAAAGTTAAGTATAATAAAAAAGTCCTTAATTGTTTCTTACTAGTCTCAACAGAATCCACGTGTTGGTTTTTTGTTTGGGAGAGCATAATAGCTGTCTTGTGTGTTGTGTGTTGACTAAAGTTGGGGAAATGACCAGTTCAACAATGAACTGCTGCAACTCCAACCACCACCACCACGGTCGCTACTACTACGACCAACAATCACTGCTACTACTGCTATTTCGGCGTTTTGAAACTTCATTTTTATAAACTCCTTTTTTATAAATATATACCCACTCGTATACCACCTACACTTATAAGTTGTATAAATTAACCTTTAAAGGTATTTTTTAATATGCTAGCCATGATAACATTTTTATCGAAAAAATTTATCCTATATTAGATGTGGAGATATATATATATATATAATAATATATATATATGTGTGGTGTGGGGTGTATGTATGTATGTATTAGTATGTATTTATGTATATAAATATGTATATAATATATATATATATATATATAATATATATATATGTATATATATATATGTATGTGTGTGTATGTGTGTGTGTGTGTGTGTTAGGTGTTTGTGTCTGTGTTGTCCCCCACCATCGCTTGACAACCGATGCTGGTGTGTTTACCTCCTTGTAACTTAGTGGTTCGGCAAAAGAGACCGATAGAATAAGTACTAGGCTTACAAAGAATAAGTACTGGGGTCGATCTGTTCGACTAAAGGCGGTGCACTAGCATGGCCGCTGTCAAATGACTGAAACAAATAAAAAAAATTTATTTATTTTCTTGGTCTCGGACTTGAGATGAGAAATGGTCGGTGCAGTTTCGAGTGATTCAAGTTTTTGCATCGAGAATGAAATAGCGCACCTTGTGGAGTATAACCTGAATATAAATTTTGTCTTGTTTCAAAAGTATTACCTTTAAAGCTTCTCCCCTAGAAAACCAAGGTAAGAGACAAATAATAGTAATGTAATCATATTGTTTCTATAATTTCGTTGGGCGTAAAAAAGATCAGAATCTCCATAATTTCTTTTGCAGCTAGGCTTTTTCATGCTTTAATATACGCTGGTTCTTCTGAATCACGCTGAGTTATGCATAAAACATATAGTGAACAATTAATGGCGATCCATCAAATGCAGCGATATGCAAATTAAGCTATCCACGAAGGTAAGAGCTTAATCTATGATAGATTTATATAAACAAAATAACCTTCTCGGTCAGTGACTCTGTGTGAGTTCTCTACGGTTCGTTTGGGACAATAATGTTCTTAAATCAAACAAAATCAACGTTTCTAGATATCTTTGATTTTCTCATGGAAATGTGAAGTTTTATTGATGTGTGTAACGACTTCGTTTAATAGTAGGCAAATATAACTTCTGAAGCCTTTATCATTCATTTTTGCTTATACATCGTGGCTGGCATTTGAAATCTAAGCGGTAGAATGTTACTTCACTAGCAGAAATACCCAGCGTTGCCTGGGTTAAAGAGACTAATGAAATTTTAATACGCCGCCTAGATTACGAGGATCTCAACTGCTAGTAGCTTAGATACCAACTTTCTACATTAGTAGCTCTCTAACCCATGCTAGCATGGAACATAGACGTTAAGTGAAATGTTAAAAGAATGTTTTCTACTCGTATGTGTATATAAAGTAGATACATGTAATTCAAAAACCCGTTTTGTCTAGCTTATTTCGTAACCAAATCCAGGTACATATTTTAAACAATGAAGGGCCGATTTTGGTGATTCATTTGTCAGAGGTAGTAGAGAGCCAATCCGATGATAAATCTGACCTTAGATCTTGAAAGTTTGCATGAATCTTGGTCAGTTGATGACACAGATTCTTCAATGGCTCTGGGGGTTGGGGGATTGCAGGGAGTTTAACCTTTCCACCACTGCAGCACAGTGCAATTGTCTTTCAGGTCACATGCTTGTTTACAATGTATACACTCAGTTGCCATTGCACCAATAGAAACTCTAGGGTCATCGGTGGCATAATGAACTGCTAGATCATAATTGAAAGCTGCTTCATACAAGTTGCTTCTCTGAGCTGTTGCAACTGCTCTTCGTTCTGCAGTGGATATCCTATTCCTTGTCAGCTGTGCATACCTCTGTTTATTACTTTGAGATGCTATGGCTTTTGCAGTGCACAGTCTGTTCGTTTCTTGGTATGCTTCCCTTTCTGCAGTTGTCTCACTTTCTTTGGACAGAAACATTCTTTTGGCTAACCATGACATTGTAGACAAATTTCTACAGACTTTCCTTCAAGGCATGGTTATACACGTATACTGAAATACCCGAGTGCAGAAGACAGTAAACAATGAAAATAACTGGGTAACGGAAATTATATTTCTTAATACGATGGGTAGAAAGTAAGAAAGTTTTACAGAAAATAAAGAATTGTGCAGGTTGAAGCGAAATTTGTCAGTTTGTGAACCAAAAGTTTGTCAACCACGGAGCCAGTATCGAAGAAACAAGAAAAAAAAGCCGTT